>NW_017306785.1:735370-742696 GCF_000935625.1 Nanorana parkeri | reverse complement strand
TTTTTTTTTGCACTTATTGTTATTGCTATTATATAGGGGGATAACAACCCCCTATATAATAGCAAAGGCACACTGACAGGTCCTCTTTATGGAGATATTAGGGGTCTCTAGGACCCCTAATATCACCTATGGACCCCAAAAGAAGCTGATAAAGCAGAGATCTGCTTTATCAGCTTCTTCTCTCTCCAGATGACTGACAGGTGAATGCGGAAGTGATGTAACACACATCACTTCTGCATTCACAGCCCGGACGGGGATCAGCAAGGAGCTGATCTCCCGTCCTCCTCCTCCTGACGCCCTCGGAGCCGGTCCCGGGATCCAAGATGGGGCAGCGGATCCCGGGAATCAAGGTGAGGGGTCAGGGGGAAAAAAAAAAACCGGAAGCGCCGACCGGGCGCGGGGGGGGGGGGGGGGTACGAGCACATATAGGCGATCGGCGGGCTATGGACCTGCCGATCGCCTATATGTGAAACACCCGGTAACGGGTGTGTGCATTTAGCGGGTCTTTTCTGCCCGTGCGTGCCCGCTAGGAGGCGCGCGCGAGCAGAAAAAAATTGCCGTCTGGAGACGGCAACCCGCAGATGCTGCAGTGCCGTCCGTCCGTTTTTTTACTACGGGCGGACGGCAAGAGGTTAAAGTATGTTCTTCATCCTAAAAGAAATGAGCTTTATACAATGAAGGCTAAACTTCATGCAGGCCCTCATTGGTGGAAAGGCAATATTGAACAATGGACTGAGCAACAAAGTTTAAAGAGACCCTGTCACCAACCTAAAAATTGAAAGTAGAAACAAATCAAGTAGTTTAAATACTTTTTTACAGAGTTTTTCCTTTCCATAAAATATATATATTTTTTAATTGCAATGTGCCTTTGACTTTTCTAGCAAATGTATCTACTTCAGGAAGAGTCAATTTGCTAGAACAGCCCTATCCCTTCTTGCATGCCATAGCTCTCTCCTCTTCTGGGAATGCCTAATTACCCCATGTGCTGGCCCAGCTCCTCTGCCTCTCACATCGAACCTGTCTACATAACCTTCTATGTATCTGCCAGGGGATGAGCAAAGAAGATAGTTGAGTGTCACATGAGTAACAGCTCTGAGTCTACTGGGGCTGCTGACATCACATCCAAGATGGGGGCACTTAGCAGCTGTCGTGGCCTTTTGGATGACTGGAGACACATCGAAAAATAGTTAGTTAAGTGTGCTTTGATCTCATTACATAGTGGTGCTGAGCTTAATAATGACTCGTTTAATCTCCATTGGAACGGACTACACAAGGGAGAATTTTACAGGTAAATAACATTCATAAAAAAAAAATATATGTATTTTATGGGAAGATTTTTGTTGAAATAAATGGTCTAGGGACAGGGCCTCTTTAAGTGGATCGCAGGGTGGCCTTGTTTCATTATCTGAAAGGCTCAGTCCACCCAAACATTAGACATCTTTAGATGGAAGATCCAGCATTGATAACAGTATTTAATTACGGCGATGTGTATGAAAGAACACAAGAATATGCATTAGTCCCTATTCACCACCACCCGCGTTCCTCTTACGCTATGGTGTGAATGGGGGCTAAAGGTAGAAAGGACAGACACATAAAGTATATTGTGTTATATTAGGTTATTACGATCTATCTATTGTTTGCTACTATGACTATATTTTTTTTATATGACTTCAATCTGCATTTCATGCTAAAGGATTAACCATATCTTTTGAAGTATTGATTAAGCTTTTATGGTCGCAATGTTTAAATTTCCTGGGGCTCAGAATAGTAACTCCATATGCATCTGATATAACTCTAGAATGTATCAATGTGTCTCTAGAAGTAGAGACAATATAACCTTCTCCAGGGAAAGAATTGGTGTAAATCATTCAGCATTCTCTGTTAAAGCCCAATTCCATGTTCTAGGTTCCCCTACTTCCACCCCTCCCCTTTCCAAAGGCCAACCTGGCATTATGTTATGTTTTTTTCTTAATGTACCTACCTCTTCCAGTGTCTTTTTATGCTGCTCATGTGATATACTGACATGCTGGTTCCTCATCCTCACCCAATCTTCTCTACTGGTAGGCAGTTCTTGATGATGTAGAGAGAGACAATGATGTTGTCACCGTTCTTTGCATCATTACCCTGTAAATGCAAGTCTCTATGGTGAAGCTGACTCAGGGGGTGTGGCTATAATGACCTGCACTCACTTTATGTTCTCTGGGTTGAATGATGCTAGCTATCATTCAGTCCAGAAGACTGAGGAACTCTTGTGCAAAAAATGAATTACTGTGGGAGACAGCTCTGGATTGAAGGTGAATTTTGCAGCCAGGACTGCTTTATTATTTTTAAGCTGTTGGCTAACCTTTTTTGGGGGGAATTAAAAACTTAGCCAGCTCTTGGACTTAAAGTCTTTAGAATAGCTGTATAGAGTCTGTAGGTTCTTCATGTGTTTATACAAGTTTCTTTCCACTGTATAATAACAAACTGGAATGTTCAAAGGCTCCCTTCAATTCATGTAAGTTATAGAGCAGGCTAACAATAGCACTATGAAGCAAACCAGACCATTCTACTTTTAGGGCTCAAGCACACAGGCAAATAGGGGTGCACGCCATTGAGATCAGCATACTGTATATCTCCAATGGGTGTGCCTAAGTGTGTGTGATCAGTTGTGGCCACTCAGCTTGTAAGGAGAGGTGAGCAACCTGGACGCAGACAATTTGCATCTAGGGACGCTAATCTGCACGTAAGCAAAGGTAATCGCTCCATTCTTGATTACATGCGGACAGCTGCTGGCCCTCACAGTGTCCAATGACAATAAAGGATGGAAAATAGTTTGAGGACCTGTCAGTTATACAGCACTGGGACCCCTGCTTTTTATTGGTGCCCCCCCTTGTCCCCCTGTAGTGACGCCACTGGGTGACAGTGTTCTCAATAAAGGGATCTTTAATATTATTTAGTTAATACACATTAACTCTCGCCATGCTTCTGGTACTGCAACAGGAGTGTCTGAAGCCACTAAACACCCACTGCCATTTGTCCGACCCATCCTAACTTCTACACAGAACACTTTATATTTTGTGAACCATTCACAGAACAACAAACATTTTTGTGATTGGGCAAGGGTAGAGACGGAGTGGACAAACACTGCGGCTTCCATGTATGATATCCACAGCTCTGATAGCCTCAGCGGACTGGCATTAATGAAAGTGTATATATCAAAGATAGTACATTGTTCCTTAAAGTGCCATACATCACAGACTTTTACACTGCAGATTTATTACATTCCTGGAGTTCTGCTGTAAGCATATGTGACAGGGTGATAATGCAGAAGTACAACTGGGACAAAGTTGACACCCTTTTACGGAAAGTGCCTGAAGGAGAACCTTCATTGCAGGGTCACCAGCTATTCTTTTATGGAAACTTGCAGTTAAAAATAACTTTCAAAATTATATTAGCATGTTAAAGCTTATATGGGGTTTTAAAAATTGATTTAAGATCTACTTTCTAGAAATAAATAGTGCTGTAACTTACAAAAAGAAATGTTACCCAAAAAGGACCAAAACTCAAGCACTGTAAGATAATGGGCTTTGCATTTATGATATAAATCAATGTCCTTCAAACTCTGTGTTAAGTGCTTGCCACCACACTGTACCAAAGTTATATAAACAGTGATAAGAAAGCAGAAAGTGAAATGTGTATACATTATATTACTACGCACATACCTTTAATGGGCCTACAGATAAGCTGAGAGGTGCATTAAACAAAGGCAAACATATAGGGAGAGTTGGGAGAGGAAAAGCTGGTGTGTTAGTTTGGCATGGTCTGTCACCCACCCCTCCACACTCATTTCAAGCACTCCCTCCCGTCTTCTTGCTCCTTAGGAATGCAGAGAATGTGATAAGAGATGCAGAAATCCACAGCAACAAAATCCTCTTTACTTTAGGAGGGGGAAAGCAAACCATCAACAGCCAGTCGGCACCTATCCTGAAGTTCTGTATAGGCACCAGTGGTGGAATTTGCAACCTCTGCTCAGTAAATGGTCCCCCCACGCCTGAATTCCTTTGTTTTCTTGCTTTGTTTTACATCTTGGCATCTTACACTAGGTTTCTGCTACTTTACAACCACCTGAACCTACAGTCATTTATTAATGTGAAATTAAATTCGTACTTACAAAAAAATTTATAAGGCAACATTTTGTGACAAGAGAGACTCGGTATGTCTCTTCTGTGAGAAAACCACTTTTTCTGCCTTCTGTCAATTACTTATCAATTGTACACTGCTATGTACTGATAATGCAACTTCTACACATGTGCATGGGAGTTACTTTGTTGCGGCACTTGGCTTTTAGTCCTGGTATGATACATGCTGGAACTAAAAGCCAAGTGCCACAACAAAGTAACTCCCTTGAGCAATGAGTGGGAGTTATACCATTCATTGGCAGCCAATAGAGAAGGCTGGCTAAAGACAGAAGACTCCGGACCCAGAAGAGCAAAAAAAAAAGACAGTGGTGGAGATGGAGCAATGAGGTTAAGTGCTTATGTTGCATTGTTGGGGAAGAGTACTTTAGGAGGTAAGTTTGCCATATTATTATTATTATTATACAGGATTTATATAGCTCCAACAGTTTGTGCAGCGCTTTACAATATAAGGAAGACATTACAATCACAATACAATTCAAGACAAGATGGTAGGGAGGACCCTCCCCGTGAGGGCTTACAATCTAAAATTGCACAAGAAATCTGTGCATACCACGGCAAGAGCACTGGGGACTAGTGATGGGCCGAACAGGTTTGAATTTGAACTTTAGGACATCCAAAAAGTTTGAACTCAAACTCAATGCAAGTCAATGGGGGTATAACTTTCAAAAACAATTGTCCCCTTTAAGAGGGCTTATATGCAAGTTATTGGCCATAAAAGGTGTATGGAGATCCGGGTACCGCCCTGGGGGACAGGAGTCGATGAAAAAAAACTTTTCAAAAATACAGTTTTTAAAGGAGCAGTGGTTTTAACATCACTTAAAGGGTAACAATAAAAATGGAAAGTTCCTTTAAATATTGTGCCTGGGGGGGTCCCCTTCAACTAAATGAAATCCAAATGACACTGCGATCAAGTGAATGATCTATATACAATGTGATACAAATCTAACAAGTTTTGTCTTTGATGCAGTTTTCTCAGAAACCACTACATTCAAACGTGGGATATAATACAGTGATAAATATCTGCAAGAAAATAAAATCTCAGCAAAGGTATAAACCCGTGATGTACACAAGTTGCATGTGTATATAAATGAAAAACAACAAACTATAAAGTATCACAATAAATGTCCTTAAAAAATGAAGTGAAAAGTGATAATCAAAAAATCAATATGTTCAAATGCGAAGTTGTAATGTTCCGTGCGTCTCAGTGCTCCATGGGTATTAACAGAAAAGGTCCACACTCACCAGATATTTATCACTTTGATACAGCGGTGCATCCGTGCTTTCTTTTTTCCCCGCTGGACGCTGCTCCGTCTCCCAGCGGGGAGGAGAGAAAGTGACAGCCGGCCAAGCGCTGCGGAAGGAGAGCCCTGTGTTTGTGGTTTTTTTTGGGAGGGAGGGGGGGCCCAAAAAAAAATCTTGCACCAGGGCCCTTTGTTCCTTAGCTCCGCCACTGTTTGAATGTAGTGGTTTCTGAGAAAACTGCATCAAAGACAAAACTTGTTAGATTTCTATCACATTTTATAAAGATCATTCACTTGAGCGAAGTGTCATTTGCATTTCATTGAGCTAATTTGTGTTTATTCCATACAAATGAAACACAGCAGCTGGGTGTATCACTATCACCATAGCGCAAGTCCATTTGTACACATATATAGGTCCCCTTCAACTGCCTGTAAAGTTGCAAATCTGTACGATGTATAGAACCTGCTGCAGCAAAACTGACATTTCTAAAGAAAAAAAAATGACATTTTTATTCTTACCCTTAAGGTCTGGTAGAAATTTTAAGGAGGAACTCCACCCCCTAAAATGGGGGGGGGAGGGGTAGGACGTGGGGTTGCCCCCTAAAATTCCATACCAGACCCTTGATCCAACCATAGGGCTGGAAGGGCCGGAAACAGGGGGGTGAGCGAGCGTTTCCCCCTACCTCCCATACCAGGCCACGTGCTCTCGGCACTGGGAGAGTGCTTTTCCAGGGTTGCCCCTGGAAAAGCACCTTGTCTCCGTGCCGATGGGGACAAGGGACTCTTCCCCACAAGCCCCGGGGCGTTGGTTGTGGGACTCTGCGGGCAGGGGGCTTATTCACATCAGGGTACCCCTTTAATAAAGGGGCACCCAGGTGCGGCCCCCCTTGTGAATGAGTAAGGGGTATTTGTACCTCTACCCATTCACTAAAGGGTTAAATAAAATTGTAAATAAAAAGTCCAGACTTTTGAGAAAATACTTTATTTGGAAAAGAAAACAAAATACATGTTTTTGACAAGACCTTTATTTAAAATAAAAATAAATCCAAAAATTGATCCACTGACGTAATCCATGGTCAATCACGACGTCCAGCATTGTCCACGACGATGACGACTCGACGAAATTTAAAATAAAACGACAACCACCGTCCCGTCCGCTGCGACGAACACCCGCCGCGTAATGGCATTTTGACAGATGCCGGTAACATAAAAACATTTGGGTGGAGCTAGCAGTGACAGCTAGTTCTGCCCAACTGTTTACAGTTGTAACAGGTGAGCCATGATTGGGTATCATGACTTTGCCCAATCATGGCTCTTACTGTTCTCTGTGCCCTGATCGGGCAAAGGTCAGGTGCAAGGCTTTAGCCAATCAGGGCTCACAAGACACAGTGCCTTGTGCAAAGTTAAATTATACTCCAACTTCCAACTGCTTCAGCATTTTGCATGAGCAACTTCTCAGGGGATTCGTACTCCTCAGTGATCCTAGGAGAAGGCACAGTAACGTCACCCATGGGGCTAGCAGTACTTTATACAGCATGTCCATCAGTTAGGCTACAAATAATAACTTTAATGAATAATTTACCTTCACCTATGGCTGGTCTTCAACTCTTTCCTGGTGGGGGAGGCTGCAGAAAAACACTCCAGTGTCTGTGGGAGACAGCACGCCCGTGTGCTCAGGCCACTGCTTGCTGGGTCATCACGGCCAAGGCCCCATCGCTGCCCTATGAAGTGCCTGCAGGCAGGCTTTCTCATTCCCCGGCTCCCTCCTCAGTTTCAGGCGGCCAGTGATCCCCAATATCTCTGCGCCAAGTGTCGGGATCGGTATCTGGCGCCCCCCCCATCTCTGCGCTGGAAGTGTTGGATGATCAGATCGGTATCCGGCAGCCGGCGGGCCCCCCATCTCT
>NW_017306785.1:695063-735359 GCF_000935625.1 Nanorana parkeri | reverse complement strand
ATACCGATCCGATGGTATCCAGCGGCCGGCAAGCCCCACCATCTTGCCGGGACTGTGTTGTAGGATACTGCCCCCCCAGGCTTGGGCCCCGATGTTGCTGCACCGGCGGTAGGTCTGCCCCTACTAGGGCTCACCAGGAGCTGTAAGGTGAATATTTGTCCTTTTTTTCAGCTAATGTGCTAGCTTTTTTCTTTTACTTAGCATTTTGTATTTGCGGGATGGAGCTAGAAAAGGAGTAGACTCTGCATTTTCACGCAAGGCTCACTTTAATTGGATTAGTTTTGGGCATTGTTATTTTTATTTTTTTCTCAAGACAGAACACGTTGCCATGGCTACTTGAATAATTAATTGTAAAGGCAATGAATAAACACTGCAAGGTGCCTGACATTTCTTCTTAAATTTACTTTAATCCCAGGCTTACCCTATAACTAAAGGCTCTACTTCTCTGACTTATGCTCTACCTTCTGCCATCCCATTATCCAATGAAAGAACTTCATTGATCATTACTGATATTGTAACTGGTTTGTGGGACATTATTTATGGGGTAATTATTAATCAATTAAGGGCAATGGTATGTGGACCCAATCTTCATATATTTGCTCCCTTTTGGTTTGTTTAACATACCACAGAAAGCATTTTGGTATATCTGTTTCATAAATACAAATAATACCTGTTGATCCTGCCAGAAATCTTGTCAGATAATACCTTCCTGTGCCCTCTTCCTGTGCTGCATTATCAATTACATTGTTCTAAGAACTACAAATCCCCATCTATCTATGTTATGGGGAATAGAAAAGGTGGGGGTTTCAGAAGTCTTCTTCTGTTTCTGTTGTCCTGATACAGTAGTACAGGTGAGCATTGTCACCCAAGCATAGGAAATGTGTCACTATCCGGTACACAAGATGAAAATAAAGGGGAAAATCCAGAAAAAGGCATTTGTTCAAGTCAGAACTGCTTCTCATCCCTATACAATCTTGAAACAAGTAAAAATTCTGTATGATCTCAGATATGTTGAACATATATATATATATATATTTTTTTAATACAGTATATTCCAAAGGCACTATTTGGGTTAACAGCTGTGAGTGCATCACAACCAGGCTAACCCTTGTTATATATGTCCAAGAAGTCCAATAATTGCAGCTCTTTAAAACATTTACTGAGAATATGGAAAATGCATCTTACAATGTAATATACATAAAATTTTAACTTTTATAAAATAACATTTATTAATAATAAAAAAAATTGCAATATTTTTACCATTTAAATGGGATCAACAAAGAAACTGTGCCACTGAAATGAAGCCTCATCCAACACAACCCCTTTATTACAACAACAATAGAAATCAGCCAGTCATTAGCGCTGTTTTGCTAAAAAGACAATATATTCGTTATCATAAGCAGATTTATTAAATAAACCGTAAAATGTTTTTTTCACAAATGAAACTGTTTAACAAATTTGTCTTCACGCCTTGTCACTAGACCTCTCTAAAGACCCAGACAGGAAATGTGTCTGCTTACAATTCACCAGCCAAGTCGATTACCATAATTAAGACTGGCTAATCAGGATGTTCTTCTTGCACAGAATAAAATATTAATCTAACAAGTCTTCTAAGGTTTTTTTTTTTCTCATTTAAAAATCTCGGCTGCCCATAAATGCCCCAAGAAATGCAGATCTTCTAATTTTGAGCGTTGCTGGAAATTATTGGGCTTATTTTTATCTCTGCAATGAGAACAGCTCTGCTCTATCAGAAACAAGGTGCCCAATAAGAGCATTCTCATGGATGGTAGGTTGGTATGTGCAAGGGGTTTGGTGCTATGGGTGGATGGAACTGAGGTCCCAAGTCAAAGCTCCACAGCAAAAGAAAATAATTAAAAGCCCTAAAGAGACTGGGCAAGTAAGGTAATATAAGTCATACATATATGGTCTCTTTTAGGCAGCACTTATGTTTCTGACTCTTTGTTTTTTGTTTAGTTTTTTTAATTAAAGGACTTTTTGAAAAAGTGTGGTTTCTTTATTTACTTTTACTTTTAACCCTTTAGTGAATTAGTAGGGGTACAAGTACCCTTTACTCATTTAAAAGGGGGGGCGGCGGCATCTGGGTGCCCCCTAATTAAAGTGGCACCCCGATGCAAATACGCCCCCCTGCCCGCAGACCCCCACATGCACTGGGTTATGGTTGTGGGGAAGAGGCCCTTGTCCCCATTGGCATGGGGACACCCTCCCAATACTGAGGGCACGTGGCCTGGTATGGCGGAGGAGGGGGGGGCTCTTGATCATCCCCCACCCTTTCCTGCCCTGACTATGCTCGCATTAATGGTCTGGTAGGAATTTTAGGGGGGACCCACATTTCCCCCCCCCCCCCCTTTTTTGGGTTGGGGTTCCCACTTAAAATTCCTGCCAGACCTATAGGGCCTGGTATGACTTTTGTATGTACCCATATGTTCGGGCGCAGCCATCTTGGTGTATAACAAGACATACTCAAAGATGGCAGCGCACCTGCGCAAAACGCGCCGGTGGACGATATGGCCACTGCTTATTCAGCGTGTGACGTCACACTGAAAATGCAGAACGAGCAGCAGCTATGTAGGCCACCAGCGCATTCTGCACTTGCGCGCCGCCATCTTTGAGTGTATCTTGGTATACACCAAAATGTTCGGGGACCGCCATCTTGGTGTATGTCAATATGGCCGCGCGTTCCGCAAACAGATTGATGTATGCCCGAATAAAGTTTTAGCATATTCGTGCATATAATAAATTTGTTATTTCGGTTTTGGATGAACCGCTGAATCAACTGAATTTGGTTGATTTGAGGTTCGTCCGAATCCGAATGCACATGTCTAGTACATACTATCGCTAACAAACATTCAGAATTCGGCGAATCCAAAAACGAATTGACTTTCGGACCAGAATCCCAAAAAACAAAATAACAAAAAATTTGAATGACACAAAACAAATATTTGGGGGGCGCACATTTCTAATACTGAGGTATGTGCTTTTTTATGGCCTGTTGTGCCCTGGGGCTGCCTGATAGCGGGAATGGAGATCTATAATATGCTGTACTGTATTCCATGAGCCCACAGTACAGTACTAGGAGTGATCACTGGGGACGCATGCGCACAGCTCCTGGTCCCAGATGCGGCTTCCCACAGGATAATACAGTACTGTATCTGTACAGTACCAGTGGCAATCACACTCTTTACCCCCGATCCTCTGCCCTCTCAAGCTGCAGAGACCTCTCTCACTCTCCCACAAGGTTGCAGAGGAACGGCAGAACAGTGAGTGCACGGTGAATTTTGTTTTAGCTGGTTAGATGAGAGTTCCGGTTAGTTGAATACCGGTTAACAGTGAGTTTACTGTACTTAGCAAAGAGTTAATTCAGTTATTCGGTCAATTGACTCAGATGTCAAAATTGATAAATTACTAGTGAAAAGGACATTCCTATGTCAAATTTTTCCTTTCTCATAAATGGTTACCTTTGTTCACCTTTGGAAACTATCCCAACAGATAAAAATCAAATCTACTGGCAACAGAAAAAAGATTGCATCATTGATTTGTCATTTCTGCAAATGCAGGGTTTTGATTGAGTAATACGTTAAGAATTTGCACAAACACACAAGGATATGTTGTCCCCTTATTTTGGTAGGTTATCAGATTTTATACTAGTTTGTCCTTGCTTCTACAAAGTTGCCATCTGACCGATATGTTACTGCTGTCGTCTGGTCTGCACAGGTATTTGGAAGTTCCTTATAAACTAAAGTTTTCCACCTTTTCTGGCTGTGTTAACCAGTAGGCATAAACAAAAGAGCTTTCCTTTTCCCAAAATGTTGTCAAATAAACATGAAATTCTCGTGCCAAAAATGGCCTAATTATTTTACTTTTCTTTCACAAAAGAGCACAGGCAGGCAAAAAAATAAATGTATGCATATAAAATCACACAAAACGACAAATATGGAGAACATTAAATGAAATACATTAAACTACTCTAATTCCCACCATAAATAAGTGAATAAATAAACTGACATTCTTTTGTCAAGCGAATTTAAGCAGTTCAGTGAGTGAAACTGAGAGTTTCCACGCCACTTCCATTAAATTTCAGCAATGGTGAAACTGATTTCACCTAAATGACTCCATTCATTAATCACAAAGGTCCTCTAAAGGTGCCCATACACTGCTCGATTCTTGTACGAGAATCGAACAGTGTGAACGAAGACGTGCGACCGTTTCTACTGTACGGTCGCACGTCTTTTGTCTAAGGAGCCTGTTAGAAAACCAGCCGAGAATAGTACGATTTGCGGCTGGTTTGAACGGTGCTCGGGAGACATTGCGGTCATCGGAAGCCCGCCCCTCAGGGGGGCGTGCTTGCGATGATCGAGAGTGCGATCTGCCTGTCCAAGATGGGCAGATTGTACATTTTTTTAATCACTTTACAACCATCGCAAGACTAAGGTCTTGCGATGGTTGTACAGTGTATGGCCACCTTAAGAACCACAAAATCAAAAAGGTGATTCTAATGGTGGCCAAACACTTTACAACCATCGCAAGACGTACGATCTGCCCATCTTGGGCAAGACGTACGATCTGCCCATCTTGGACAGGCAGATCGTACTCTCGAACATCGCAAGCCCGCCCCCCTGAGGGGTGGGCTTACGATGACTGTAATGAGGGGCGGGCTTACGATGACTGCTGAAAGTTCGGTCGATCGTACGATTTTCACAAGGTTGGTGGCGTTTTCGTACGTCAAAATTCATACGATTTACACTGCACATGCGCAGACGAAAATAAGTGCGGTTGGTTACCGCAATTCGTCCAGGTGCTTTCTTCTAATTACCGCTGATTCAACCTTGCAATAATCGGGGCAGGATGGGGCCGCCGTTCGAAAATTGTACAACGGTTCGATCATCGGACAAAAGGTGTCGTCCGATGATCGCAAGGTGCATGGGCAGTTTAAGGGTACGTTCACACCAGATGCAGTGTGTTCTGGTCCGATTCTGGCCAGAACGCACTGCATCGCATTGCGGCCAGCTAACTTTATCGTGGGGCAGGAGGGGGTGTGGTGGGCCATTGAAGTGAATGGCACCGTAGCCACGCCCTCCAGCCGCAATGCGATCGCCCGCACGGGATGGCAAGGCACATTGTGCCTGCGAACCAGTCCGGTGTGATCAAAATAGTGCTTGCAGCATTTTGATCGCACCGGACCGCAGGCACAATGTGCCTTGCGATCCCGTGCAGGCAATCGCATTGCGCCCGGAGGGCGTGGCTATGGTGCCACCCATTTCAATGGCCCGCCACGCCCCCTCCGACCCCACGATGCAGTGCGTTCCAGCCAGAATCGGACCGGAATGCACTGCATCTGCTGTGAACGTACCCTTAGAGTTTCCACTCCACTTCTATTAAATTTCAACAATGGTGAAAATGATTTCACCTAAATTACTCCATTCATTATTCACTAAGGTCCTCTAAGAACCACAAAATCAAAAAGGTGATTCTAAAACAGTATAATGAGCCAGGTCATTGTGAGGAAGCCAAAATAATCCACTTAAAGATAAATAAGGCTTTAGTCTCTGATTCATCAAGCTGCAATAACACGTAAGACATGCTATAATGACATACAGTCAGGTCACCCTAGCATGTCTTAAAGGGAACCTGTCTTTTGTTTATGTGGGGCGAAGCAGCAGGTTCACTTTAATAGCATTCTCACCTGCAGCATATCTTCACCTTATAAAAAGTAATAAAACACATAGGGATCCCAGAAGCACATTCTATGTGAAGAGGGGAAGGTCTCTTCCCAAAATTACAATTACCAGGGCAGATGCTCCCACTAAAATTATACATATTCTATATATAGTGAGAAGAAAAATGGATCATTCTGAGCACCACCAAGAGATATCCTCACCTTCCCTTCACTCATCCAACGCTCACCACCAGCATCGAATAAAGTCTCTGGTATTTCTGCCACATGGACTGGGGAGAGTCCTCAGACCTTTGTAGACCTCATTCAATGACTCAATGTTACACTTATCATGGGGCCCTGCAAAACATGTTACAGCTCACATTTACTTCTTAATGTACTGTGACTAGTTCCTGGACAGGTACTGACAATTTGCTTTTACAAAATGGTCTGATTATATAAACTGGAACCAAACTAAAGTTGTTGATTCTTTATTTTATTTTGCTGTAGCATGTAAGATGAAATCTGATTGGTTGCTGTGGGCATCAGCTAGGGGTACTGAGAGCCTGCCATTTTTATGGTACTCCATGTCATTCACTTCATCTTGTCTAATGAGCATACCAGTTGTACAAAGTACCTTTCAAAAGATCACTGTGCAGTTCTTTAAGTGTGGTTGGTCACTGTACGTTCGTCAGTGTATGACTGGAGCTGTGCAGTGTTACCTACAAAGGGGGCAGCACTTATGCCTCCAGTGAGGATTGACTGGAGGTTGGAGCTAAGGCTGATAGGTTTGCTGGGTGCATGTGTGGAGTGCCATTCCCAATACTGACACTGCACTGAGGTCCCTAAAGGAACATACTAGTGACCAGAGCTAGTGAAACGGTAGTCACCAAAGAGGGCTGTGGGATATTGGATTTACAGTTTAATTAGATTTACGAACAATAACATAGTGCAAGGACTGGATATAAATGAAGGTGATTGTTTAGGTTGGCCATCATACTATACAATTGTTAATAAATCAAAAAGATATCAGCTTATAATGTGCTTGGTCAATGTAGGCGGGTGCACAGATTGAGCCTTCCATGACTCAAGCTGGTGCAATTACTGTAGTTCCAAAGAGACATTTTGCATACGAAAAGGGATCCCGATTATAGTAACCTGAGAGCAGGATTTTTGAATTAAGCCTATAGTCACTAACCCCCCCCTTCTATTTAACTATTGACCACACTTCTTTACTATGGATAGATAGATAGATAAATAGATAGATAGGATAGATAGATAGTTGCCAATGTGATACCCTGAGCTCTCTAATGGTTCATAATATGCAACTGGGGTCAGACAGGGAACCCTCTTTCACTTTAAGTCCAAATGGTGCCAAGTGAAAATGTGAGAAACCTTCTTCAAATCTCACTGTTGGTCAACAAGGAAGTGAAGTGGATGCTCAGTTCCCGACACCACTTGGATTTTATAAACTGGCATGGCCAATGCGCGACAAAATAAAGCCTCTTGTCTTTCAGTGAGCAGTATTTAGATATATCTGGCAGCAGGAGGGGGTCCCAGCAGCCACACAACCTGCATATAATATAAAATGGCCCATATGTCCCAGAGTACCCTTGTGGAACTGCACAGTCTGCACAAATGGTAAGTTGCCCCTGTGTCCAACTGCTGTATATGCTTTCAAAATAAATTGCTTATTCTCTAGATACTTTAAATTATTACCCAGGCCTGAAGGTTGGGAACTGTTGTCAAATGGCACTCGTACAGCGAAACAAACTGCTAGTCTTACATCATTACACCAGTTGTCTAAGGCAGAATTTGTGACCAGTCATTTTAGTTTTGAACATGAATCACACAGTCATAAGTCTGGCTTTCTTCCAGAGGTCCCAATTGCTTTTGTTCAGTTTCAACTTGTGGGTGATGATATCTTTTCCACGTACATCCATGCCTTCATTACCATAGTTACTGCTGCTCGTGACACATCGTCCAGATCATCATCAATGTAGTGCTTGAACTTTGTTTTCCTGTGGTCTCATCTATCTCTAAGAGCCCAAATACTGGACACTTAACCCTCCACATCAATTCTATAATCTCTAATGTGGCATTCTAGATATATAGAATATAAGAATTTATATATATAATTTTTTTGGCAATCATTTATTTCCTTAGGCATCCATGTTTTTGCTATTTATTGTTTTGTTTGGTGATCAGCCTAAAAAACATTATTGGTTGTCAAGGCCAAGCCTAACAAGCACAGAAGAATAATAATGTTAATGTAAAATGGTGTACAGCAGGTGGAGAGAGTTACTTTTACTGTGTTTACTAGACTAATTATAACTGTTCTGCTGAAGTACAAAGCCTATGGTTTGAAAAGCTAAATAGATGAATGTCAACTTATCCATACAACTGGGTAACAACGAGCCAGAAGAGTGACTCCACCAGCCCCTCTCCATACTCTGTATTGAGGTTCAATTAGAGAGAAACTGTCTCAAATAAATTCAGAATGCTCAGCAAAACTAACATAATAGGTGTACCCCGTATTAAATTCTTGTAATGACTTCCATGCGAAGGTGAGGTATGTATGTGTCAAGAAGGGGAAAACATTACACACACTTTACATACATTTACATCTTAGGAGACATAACCAGGAGTTTCTGGGCTGCACAATTGGCCAGTTCCCCAAGCTACCTCCTGCAGAGCTCTCTGAATGAGGGCATTTGCAACTCAAGTCCAACATAGAGAGGAACCAGCCCCCCACCCGAGGCCTCTTACCTCCTTCTCAAGCATTCCACTTTATATTAACTCCTCTCACACAGCACCAGCCCTTAAAGGCATACTGTTATCCCTCAGCTTTTGTATGGCTGCTGCACACCCTGCTTCTGGCACAACATCTATCCCCCAGCCAGCATTTACTTCTCATGGCACAGATTGTTTGATAGCATTGCTGGAAAGAAGGGACACATACACATCACTTCATGCTGAGGAATTTTTACTGATAACGTCTGAACAGTAGAACATACTGTAACATCATCTTGATCTGCAGATTAGGCACTAACTGGAACAACACCAACAGTTACTTCAATGTTGGTTGATGCATCTTGCTCTATCTAGCAATCCTTTTCTGCAAGCTTTATTTTTTTTGGCAGGTTTGGTATCTCCGCACTCTGAAGAAAGTGTTACTCCAGTGGATCAGCAGGCAGAAGAAAGAGTCACTCCAACCATTGCTTCTTCAGAATGCCCTTCACCACCCAGTAACCAGACCATTTTTCTTGACTGGAAGATTTCCTCCAGAAAATAGGACCTCTTTTGTAATACTGCTGGGGAGGCATGGGGCCAAACCCTTTATTTTTAATGGCTTATATCTTGTCGTACCTGGTGATAAAAACAAACTTATTTAAATATTAGGGCACCTCTGGGTATGGGGGAGCATGTGACCTTCTCCCCATAACAGTACTCAGGCTTACAAGCCACTGTCAAATGACCATGGGAGTGATGTCACTACTCTTCCAGGTTGCTGACACTACTGATTTTTGTGCCAGCTGTAATTGATGAAGGATGCACAGGCAAGGTGAGTATAGGGGGATCAGGGAAGATTCTTAGGAGAGACGCCTTCACTGCATTTATGAATCCACTAAAAAAAAAAACCCCAACCCATTAAAGGTAATTATAAATGCAACTAATATAAGTACCAATCAAGCTCTACTGCATACACATGTGCTGTCAATGAATATGCTTACAGGATGGAGAAAAGTGATCACTGGAATGTGCTCATCAGTGTGCTGATGTTTCTTCATTGTTCAGTCGGAAGAGGTGACCAAGCTGTACAGTGTGCTGATGTTTCTTCATTGTTCAGTCGGAAGAGGTGACCAAGCTGTACTGAAGTGCTCAGTGGTTCCTCCTTCCTACCTTCACATCACTTCTTTGTCCTGTAGTGACTTACATGGTCTTACCATTCCCTTTCTTAACAATCCTGATGTTTTGTAGTCCCTCGGAGATTGTGCTTGTTCACAACTTCATTTTTTATTTGTAAACATAAAAACTTTATGCAAAGTAGAACCATTTTTACCGCGTTTGATTTTCCAGAACCATAGATGTCTCCATCATACACCATACCGGCATACACCCAATTTGGGTGCTGGAACAACTAGTGCATGACGCCACTGTAATCCATGGCAAAATTATGTTGTCAGCACACCTTCTGCTTTAAAATTCATCTTTATCAATGTTCATTCAGCATATTAGAAGAAACTGCAACATTTCAAAACCTCGCAGGGTCCCTTCATCATGCAAAATGACATAATTTTGCCTGATGAAGGTACCCTGCGAGGATCTGAATGAAGATCGATGTTTCTATGATTTTCCAGAACATTGCTTGTAGCCAGTACATAGGGGAGATTGTGCAATGTTTTCCCTGGTCATGATACAAGATATAACTCTTTCTTAAGTTGACTGCTAAATGGGAGAATCTGCCTTCGCTATTACCACCTACTTCTCTTTAGCCATACAGGTATAGCCGGAAAAATTTAATAACTATTACATGGCATGGCTGTAACTTCCAACTTCTGTGCAGGCTTCTGGAGAAAAGCAGTCAACTGCAAAAGCAGGAAATAAGATCCAGAAATAGGACATGGTAACATGATGCTAGGTGTTGCCATATTTCATGAAAGCAACATTGAAATTGTTTGGCAGTTTTACAAAAACATAATAGGTACAAGCTAAAATAGAAAGCACATTTTTAATGACATTAAATTACAAAAAGGCTTGTGTAGTAATGATATGTGTTATATCCATTTTTTTTAATGACAGTGGAGTTTTCCTTTATTTGTCATTGAGCATCCTGAAGTTTCGTTGTAAGGTACACCAAGTTCTTCTACAGGCCAAACTCTTAACATTGAAAAAAGGGGATATTTTTGACAGCGTGATAAGGCTTGGCGGACACAAGTGTGCATGACTTGTTTGGAACAGGGGCTAGGCCTTATATGGCCCTTCCACAATACCCTAAAACATATATAGTATACATATACACACATATGCACACTATATATCAAAGCCAATGCACATCTTGCCACTCCCTTCCCTTGCAGCATACTGTTTTCTGAGTACTAATGCCTACACCAAAATCTTTTGCACAATGTGAATAGTTTATTAAAATCTGAACCTGCCGGAGTACAGGTATTGCTGGATGAGGACCTCTAGTATAGGGTACAAACGCAAGAAGGCTTATATAGGGTGAGTCTTTCCTTTGCTAATGTAGGTCAAAGTAAAAAGGGTCGCTTAACTCCCTACCTTACTCATCAGCACATACTCATCTGTTCCTCATTTCCATACCACTCCATTTGACCAACACGAGTGCATTGAAATATCGACACTTCCAAGTATAGGAGACCATGTGACTAAGTGGCCTTTTGTTATGAGACAGCACTGGTTCCTTTTGATAGGCCCATCACTGTCCATAGACCATAGCCAAGTGGGAGCTCTGACAAGTCAGTTTGGAGCATACACATGGCTTTCTTGGCCAAATGGATTGAGGAAAGGATAGAATATGCTGCTGGGGGGTGAGAAGTTACATGACCCACCTACTTTGCTTGCCCTATATGAGCAAAGCGAAGGGTCACTTTAATAACAGATTATAGAGGGCAAAAATAATATGCAGATTAATTCTGCTATTCTATGATTACACTAGCCCATAGGAGAACTACTACCATAGGTACAGAGATTTTAGGGTCCTTGAGTCTAAATAAGACGTGGTGTATCTCCTTCTGCCTTGTGCTCTAATAGATCATTATTCTTTGCTTATTGAAGCTTTGCTTAACTTGCTGTGCATGTCAGACAATTATATAATTGTATTAAACTAATTTACTCTACAATTCAAATGCCAAACGGAAAAAAAAAATCTACATCAGTGAGCAGCTCCAGCTGCCCAAATATTTGTAATCTTGTGATTCCCACACCATGCACACCAGGGATGGAAACACCTATATTTCTTACTAAAGCTTTGCTGATTCCTCAGTCATTGGCCAGCTCATTGGACTTGAAAAATGAGCATCATCAAATTGCTGAGGACTTTCTTTTCCAGGGCTGCCAGGTCTCTTTTTTTATAAACTAGATCCAT
The DNA here is from genome assembly GCF_000935625.1 of Nanorana parkeri. Taxonomy (NCBI): domain Eukaryota; kingdom Metazoa; phylum Chordata; class Amphibia; order Anura; family Dicroglossidae; genus Nanorana; species Nanorana parkeri. Next base: position 723,579 of record NW_017306785.1, on the reverse strand, counting down.
CCTGTTCAAAACTAGCCAAAATCCCTCCTAAAATAACCCAAGGATGAACATTTTTTTAATATTAGAACAGTAAATAAAATGGGCAAAAGGCATACTGCATTAGTACAGTTTGGCTGAAAACATGCCAACCTGGCAACCTTGTGACTGCTGTCTTCTCTCCCTATAAGCTGCCTAAGCCCCTCCCCTCTAGGTCCCAGTGCCTGAAAACAAATTAGACTCACAGCACTCTACTAAAACAGAGATGAATCACAGAGCAGAATCCCAAACCCTTAATTTAATATCTCCAGTGCTGGGGTTGTGGTAAGATATTATAAAAACAGCTTTTAGACAGCTATACTAGCCATATTAAAATACATTTAATTATTTTTGTGACCACATACTGGACTATAGTTTGATTTCATCTGTTTGGAGTTTTACTTTGACATGCTTTGTGCTATTTTCTATGACTATCAGTTTGCTTTCTTTCGCACGTTAATGTGCACTGTGTAAGAGCAGCCCATTGATACAAATGGGCTGTCAATGCAGCAGAATGGACCAAAAAATGCACCATTGTTCCAGGTGTGTCCCTAGCCTTTTGCCATTTGATGCAGTGAAGGTGGAGGGAGGACGCCAGCCAAAGAATCCCACTCAGCCCCTAGCAACTAGACATGTAACTGGTTGTCAGGAGCTGAGCGGGACACTACCCAGACCAGTAGCTATGAGCTGGCGGGGAGAAGTGTATGGCCTTTGCACATGTCCCCCTTGTGGCTTTTAGGAACCTGGGACACTCTGGCCAGAAAGGAGGCAGCACAAACATTGTGATAAAGCCTGTTGCCTCATTAAAGGGATGGCCCTGATTGTTTCTGATGTAGTGTGTTACAGCGCATGGTGGTGTGTTAACATGCATTGTGCGTCGAAGGTGAGTTGCTTGGTGCAACGCGGTACAATTTAAAATAAAAAGCACTTAATGGCACACCACTGCAGGTTTGATGGGCCTTAAGAGCAGTGATGATATGTACATTGCAGCAACCCAATAAACTGTATGTCAGGCCAAGACCCTTTTTCAGCTTTTAGGAAGGGTGAGGACCCCCTCAGGTTTTATCTCTTATTGGCCTTTACTGGGGAGATTCACCCTCTTACTTTGTCTGGGTGACCATTTTCATTGGTACAAAAAGTGATGGGAATTCCAAAATGTTACAGTTGTCACCAAGACAATAGTGTGATAATAAGCTTGCATTGGCAAGAACTGTTACAGTGACAAATGGATGACAATGTATGACAGACTGAACCCGATCCAAACCTAAGTCCTTCCAAACCCAGAAGTTATATGCTGTGACCCGCCCAATGGGAGATGCCTTGGCCCACAGATGAACATAAACAAAGGGGCCTGATGCTTGTGCTAATGTCATTCACCTTATATGGCCATATTAGGTCAATGTCTTTGACCAAATATAGTCATGTGGCCATATAAGGTCAATGACATTACTACATCCCACCCCTTTGCTAATGTGCAGCAGGAATTTCCTGGCCCCAGCTGATTGGTTGGCAGCAGAAAGAGCTTCCTTCCATTTTTGGAGGAGCTCAGGTCTGAACCATTTGATTATGGGCAGCTGCAGGATGGGGAATGCCCAGCCCGCCGTTGATTGGATGGAAGTACCCATGGAACTTCCATGTTCAGAGGAACTCAGGTTCGAACCTGGTTTGATCCAAACCTGAGCTCATTTATACTGTTGTGTCTCTGGGACAGGAAATGAAGGGAAATCTCCCCAGTAGGGGTAAAAGAAAACTTGATATGGGTTTAACTGTTCCCTAACCTATCCAAAAATAAAAAAAAATTTGCCTAGAGATATTCTTTACTGTACATTGCTCATTATCTTACTGAATAAATCCTTTTCATCACCATCTGTCACACATGAATGTTGCTCACACATTGAAAAACACTGAAAACCTTTATCTCAAGGCAACGGAAATCAAAGTGGATATTATTTTTAACAGAATATACAAGAAATAATACAAAAAAGAGAGCAGACAGACAGAATAGGAGGGTCTGACCAGTGTAATGACCATACAGAAATACATTATATACATACAGGCCGGACAGAAGCAGGCCAAGACCAGTGTAACAGTTTGAATCCCACTGCAAACCACCACCCCCAAGGCATGCTGGGAGAGCAGCTTCAAACAGCAGGACAGTGGAAATCATATAGACACATTTGGAGCAATAAAAAAGATTCTGGTAAAAAAATTGCAGAAATCAAAGAAAGGGGGGAAAAAAAACAACAAAAAAATGTAATCATATAAAAACACAAATCTGGCAACAAATAAGATTAACTGGCGGAGGTCTGTGGTGGGTAATGTGGCGATGGCGACCTCCATTTAAGGCAACACCAGGCTGGGTGGGTGTGGCCGACAACAGACCTTAGTAAGCGAACCCTGCAGTGTCAGATAAATTGGAGGACCCACGGATCCGACCATCATATTGGGTTTCCAAGGGATCTTCTGTAAATATATATTGAGTCTTTGCATTCTTTCATCTTCTGCAAACTCTGATTCAAGAGCAAGAAGTAGTAAAAATCCACAGGCTGGAGATGTCAGCTGACATACGAGACACGCCAACACGGTGCCATCCATAGAACAGGAGAGCCCAACCACATTGCATGTTAACACTGTAGAGAGAAGAGGACATAATGAGTTAAGGGGCTGATCAAGTTAAAATATAAAAAGAGTCTAGATCAGGGGTCCCCAAATGGAGGACCATGGTCCAGCCACAGACCGAGTGGTATTGGGTTGTGGCTTGCCGACCTGCATTGGGTTGTGGCTTGCCGACCTGCATTGGGTTGTGGCTTGCCGACCTGCATTGGGTTGTGGCTTGCTGGCAGTGGATACACCAACCTGCAAGGCGGGTGCATCCACTGCCAGCCATAACCCAGAGAAGGCCCCCACTTCGCTTCAGTCACTGGTTGCTAGGACTGCTGGAGTCCTAGCAACCAAAGACTTCAAACCGGGCCTGTCAACAACACGTTATCCAGAGAACATTTATTCTAGCCTGCGGTTGTGCTGTCCCCTCCCTGAACCCCCGTTTGTGGTTTTCGGGGTCCCCTGCTCCTCTGGGGAACATGGGACCATGGCAGAGGGTGTCAGGATGGAGAGCGGGCACAGACTGTGGAACATCCATTCCCCGATCTGCTCTGTGTTCCATGAAGCAGGGAGCGCTGTGCTCACAGCTGTCACAAGCCCAGCTGAAGTGTCAAGTATACAGACAATCAAGTACAATCCTGTACTTAAATCATCTGTATTTGAGGGCAGGAGAGACTCGGGTCTAATAGACCCTTCATGTCTCCATAAAGAGAACCTGTCACCTCCAAATGCTGTTACATAGGGGATTCTTAGCCCCTTTGTGATAGCAAAAGTTAAGTGGAAAACAAATTTAAAAAAAGGTGATAAAAAATTAAAAAAATAAGAATAATAAAAAAGAATAATCAGCATTTGAAATAGCTTAAAATCCTTTTGACTTTAATATTTTTTAACAAACAAGACAGTGTTAACAAAATAGACAATACAATGGGTCTAACCTCTGCAGCTGAACCGCCTCCCCCTCTGCCCAGCAGTCCATGCTGGTCATTCCGCTTTTCCGATTTTAATTCTACAGCGAGCTCAGCTGATGCAGGATCCTGGGCTCTGCAATGGAAAATAAATATTACATGAAGTCACTAGAGACAAAGATTGCTGCTAACTCAGAGATAACACATGGAATGTTGTGGGAGAGAGACGGCTCCTCAGAAGTGATGATTGTCTAGTCTAGTCTAGATGAGTGACAAAAGACTGTTACCTGCTACAGATAGCAAAGACCACCATTCACCCGACAAAGATAGCAAAGCAATGTCTAATGAGGACCAGGCCGTCTCATTCATATGCTTTTTGACTGATTCTAATGTCCAATATTAGGGAATTATAGGATATAGTATACAGAGATACAATACATACTGTATATGAGAGCTGTGTTACCTGCAAAGGATTTGTATTTCTGTCCATCCAACCTTGAGATTTATACAGCTCTGTCCCACAAGCCGTTTCTAGCAAGGGAGGGGACGTACTCTTTCTCGGTTACAGATTCACTTTTACTTACAGTTCTTTCCCCTGCCATATAGTGACAGTGAACGTATAAACAGCACACTGAAGAACTCATTGATCTGTCACTATGTTCTCGCCTCTTAACAGCATGTTACTTATACTAACTGCCTCATTGTGCTGCTTCTCCTTCCCTTATCTGAGCTCTGCTGTACAGATTTTGTTTGTAAGCTTTGGATAGAGTGGGAAAGTGTTAAAACCTCTGGTTTTTATTGTTCTCTGTGAACCCATAGGGGAGAGTCACCTTCTCTATGCACCTTGAAGAGTATTGTTTCCAGGGCAGAAAGTGATAGAAAATCCACAATTTAGTATCACCCGAATAAGAGGTAAGGGAAAATCCTTAAATGGGAACACCTGTGATGGCTGTCTTGGAAGGAATTTCCCCTCACTTTGGTGAGGGTCACTTCTTATTTCCTGTTGTGTCCTTGTTACATATATATATAGATATATATATACACATATACAAAAATACACACACATACACAAATATTTAAATACAAGTGTAATCAATGAATTTACATAGTATCAGCCTCTTGCAATTCCCCTATACAGCAGCACTTAGACTGGAATAGGAAGGGGCATCCATGGGAGGTAACAAGGTTGTGTTGCATGCAAATGCACTGAGAAGGAATGCAATGGCAGAAGGAGCACAGTGAGCAGAGAAATAACCTAATCACTCTGCTGCTGCTCCCTAACTGTCCAGTCACAAGCTTGCAGTGATAACATCCCTGTATTCCTTAACTGCAGCACAGAATGTGGTCTCATCTGTCTGGCTCAGATGTCTGACAGGTGTCTTACATGTGCTAACAAGAGACATTCTGACAGGAGGAGAGAGCAGAAAGATGACCACATCAGTCACAGTCATTCCATTCACAGTCTGGAGGAAGGGAGGTGACCTATCTATGTTACTTATATGATGCAGAGAAAGTTAGGTCACTGGCTTGGCTATGCAGTGTAGCAATGCTGTGTAAATATCAGGACTGAGTAGACATAATTACAGATCGTTTGGCAGGTAAAGCAACTCCCACATACAGTATCCATTTCTATCCAAAATGAAAAAATACAATTTAGATACACTTTAAAGAAGTCTGTGTCCTGCCCCCACCCCCCAATTCCCACAAAAACAGCCTCTCCCATACTTTGGCCAAGTTACATTAATTTCAGCGCTTCCAACCCTTTGAGAAGATCAAACGTGCTCTGCATCCTTTAAACAGCTGTGAGGTACGACGTTGCCAGATGGCAAAAAAATTGTAGATATTCGTTTGGTCATGTGTGTAACTGTCACCTTTAAATGATTTGTTGGAAACTATTTGCTTGATTTTTTTAAAAATAGAGTTTTAATAATGGTGGGTGGATCAAAAGGTCACTTTCAAACTTTCGTGTGGCAATTCTAAATTCCAGCAGCTGTATCAAGCTTTGCTCTAAAATCAGTAGAATTATACTACATTATATAGCCAACTGTCCATCACACCTATATGAACATTGGACTTTCTATTCCCATATCATGGCCATTAACATGGAGTTGCACCCTCTTTGTGGCGCTAGCCATCGATAGTTGTGTGTTAGTCCCGTTAGTTAACCTCCTGCCTCTTTTCTGCCAGTCTTGGTGGCGGCCTCTGACCATATGGTCCAGGATATATAGGTGAGGGAGAGGAGTCTAGAAGGAGGAGTGCAGAGTTTTTTTTCCTGAGCAAGTTCCCCCACCATCATGGGATTGAAACTCATCAAACTTTTGGCACTGGGAATTCTGTGAAAACCCGAGTATGGGGATCCGAGTCTGTACTACCAGTTAGATGGAGAACAACTAACAGAACACATGACCACCGGTAAGGACCAAAGTCTGACTTTGGAAATGCCAGTTATTTGGACACTGTAAATAAGCAACTATGCAAGTTCATAGAAATATTCAAAGAAATCCCAGGTGGAGATTCCATATCTGTGTGAGCAGCTATGGGATTAATAATGTACTGTTTAGTGTTAGGGTGTGAGCACCCTTAAGGAGTCTACTGCTAGCGAGGGTTGGAGTAGGCTGTGTTCACCTCATGATCCTCCATGGGAAAGTTAAAGTGTTGAAAGTTCCACTCCTGGCCTAGTTGTCAGGCGGTGCCACGGACTCACAGCATGGGTAGGAACCCACTGGCAGGAAGCGGACAGGAAGATCCAAAGAACGAGGTACAAGAGGGCAAATCCAAAGGGGTAGTCAAGTCCAGTCCGGGTCGAGGCAGGCAGCTAAGATTCAAAAGCGGTAGGCAGGCCAAGGGGTCGGTAACCAGGAAGTTCAGATGAGGGGTCAGGAAACGACAGCAAGATCCAACAAAGAGGCTAGTTGATCGCACCATAGAGGTGGAATAACTCAGCAACAAGCCAGGGCTCTGACCAGGTTTTTATAGCCAGTGGAATCAAGACCACCCCCTGGTCGCCGAGGCAACCAGGAGGCTTTTCCATCCGGGAGGCAATGGCAGGAAGAGAGGGATGGAAGGTGTGTGCTGGGAACCTCGCCCAGCAAGGCCCACACCTGACGTCCCTAATGGGCGCAGGCACGCGCGCGCAGTCTGTCTACCACGCATCTTGCGCATGTGCACCTGCAACCCTGGCACCAGGAGTTCTGCCAGGCCGAAGGAGCCCCCGTGCCTTACATAGTACCCGCGGGTCCCGAGGAGAGGTGACACCCCTGGTTCCCTGAAACTAGTCTAAGGGAAGCAATGGGGACTGTACTATGGATGCCAAGCGAACCATTAAAGTGACACTAAACTCAGAATCTTAAAAAGAACCACAGTGAGATTGTAAGAGCCGTCTGAGGCCTCATTTGGAGAATTTTCCCTTGCTTCCTGTTCGAGTGATGGCGGCCAACGATACAGGCAGTAAACAGAGATATTTGCTGCTGTTACTGTCACAATGAAGTAAGAACAAATCTTCACAATGGGCCATAAAAAGCAATGAAAACCCAACCCAGCCCTCCGCAATCTACCCAAAACGAAAAAAATAAAAGGAATGTTTCTGGATGATGTAACACTTTTAATGTGGAAACATACATTACTAAATTTGTTTTGGGGCTGTTTTTAATGTATTTACTTAGTAGCCCGGAATCATGTTCTAAGAGCCTAGCATTCTCCTCTTGAGAATACTTTTTACACATTTCCCTCTATTGTTTACCAAACACAAGCTGAGGTTCACACACAGTGTGCCAAGAAAATATCTCCCACAACATAACACCACCACCAGCCTGAACCGTTGATACAAGGCAGGATGGATCCATGCTTTCATGTTGTTTTTGCCAAATTCTGACCCTACCATCTGAATTTCGCAGCTGAAATCGAGACTCATCAGACCAGTCAACATTTTTCCAATCTTCTATTGTCCAATTTTGGTGAGCCTGTGTGAATTGTAGCCTACATTTCCTTTTCCTAGATGACAGGAGTGGCTCCCAATGTGGTCTTCTGCTGCTGTATCCCATCTGCTTCAAGGTTTGACGTGTTGTGCGTTTAGAGATGGTATTCTGCATACCATGGTTGTAACGAGGGGTTATTTGAGTTACTGTTGCCTTTCTATCATCTCAAACCAGTCTGCCCATTCTCCTCTAACCTCTGACATCAACAAGACATTTCCTTCCACATAACTGCCGCTCACTAGATATTTTCTCTTTTTCGGACCATTCTCTGTAGACCCAAGAGTTCGTTGTGCGTGAAAATCCCAGTAGTCCAGCAGTTTTTAAAAATATTGAGACCACCCCATCTGGCACCAACAACCATGCCACATTCAAAGTAACTTAAATCCCCTTTCTTCCCCATTCTGATGCTCGGTTTGAACTTCAGCAAGTCGTCTTCACCACGTCTAGATGCCTAAATGCATTGAGTTGTTACCATGTGATTGGCTGATTAGCAATTTGTGTTACAAGCAATTGAACAGGTGTACCTAATAAAGTGGCCGGTAAATGTATATATAGACACAACTGTTTATTTAAAAAAACTATCTATATACATACACACACATTTTATATATATCTATATAGATATATAGACATATATCTATATATCTCAGTATATATATAAAATGTTTAAAAGTGTATAAAATAGACAAAAACCTACTAAAATAAAAGTGACCCAAAACCATTCTAGCTTTCCTTTGAAAGGATGCTCACACAGTAGGGTCAGTTATCCACGTCCTTGCACTTGAGAGATAATATGATGCCAGAACGCTGATGTATTTGAGTGTAATGGCAGAGCACTGGATCACAGTGGAAGGCGCAACTAGTTTCCTGAAAGGATGTTTAAAAGGTCCCGGCAAACAATATGTGAACTCCTCGAGGAAGTGGTGGACATAACAAGATTGCTGCTTGGCTAATTATTCAATGGTGAGCATGTGCTAATCTGTGATTAGTCATCTGCTGGAAACGATGAAAAAGCCAACAGCAAAATAAACATGTTCATAACATAATAGACGTTCTAAACATTAGGGGCTTTTTTAGACTGCAGTTGCACCAACATGCTGGATTTTTGGATCTTTAAAAAAAAAAAAGAGACTATTTTATGTATGATTTTTGGCATTCTTGTGTGCTTTTTACCAAAGGCTCTGAGAGCTGTTTATATACACGTTGTCCTTAGATAACATATAAAATACATTGCATACAACTATATACCGACATCATCAAAATCACTTGTGCACCTGATAAATTGTCTGGGCTGTAATATAGACAACCTCCCAAGATAGTGCACATAAATCAGGCATATGCAACCTTAAAGAGGAACTAAAGACAAAACTTGTTTTATTTTGGATAGAGTTAGGGAAGGTTATAACCCCTGTTAGTTTTTTTGCCATCTGTGTCCAGTTGGGGAGATATCTCTTTGCTTCCTGTCCCATAGCCACAGCAGGGGATGAGAAGAAATCCCCCCGAAGAGAAGGAGATGCCTGGTTCTCACCAGTTTCACCAGAACTAGTGTCCCCATTGCAAGATTCCCCCTCTATTCCTGTTCTGGTGACATTTTACAATTTGGGATCGCGGTCACCAGGACAAATGTGGGCAACACCGTGTCACTTCTGCTGTCCATAACTATAAGGTTTTTGTTTACATGAGCGTAAAGAACAGGCATTTGCTTTGCCTTGATAAAGCTTTCTAAATGCTTTGAAAAGGAAATGATTGTTGTTTACATATATATATGGCAGCACCTGCGCAGTTCAACAGCATAAATGTCTGTGGTGCTCATCTACATCCTGGAGATGAGCCCCATAGACTTAAGTAGAGTTCCACTGCATAGCTGCAGCCAGGAGAGAGTGAACTCGAAGATAGGATGTCAAACGCAGCAGACCACGGACATCAGATCTTGGTAAGTAGCTGTGAAGGGGGGAGGGTAGGCTCTCTTAGGTCAGAGAAGGAGGGGCAAACAGAATATGTGCATTTTGTCTGAAAGTGCACTTAGTTTTTAAGGCAGCACATTCATTGTAAGTAGGGATGACCATGATATTGATCCAAACCCAAGCAGTTCATCAAACAGGCGAACGATTTAGCCAGTTCGTCTGCTTACTGAACCTCTGTCTGTGTCCTAGCTGCCATTCACACTGTGCAGGGATCCCAACTTGAAAAAAGCAATTTCAGAGAGGTGCCCTCTGCACCCTCCCCATCCGCGGCGCAGGAAGCAATAGCTTCTTTGCTATCTGCAGGTTTTTTTTTTTTTTTTTAGTATTCTGACAGCTGCTGCCGTCAGAATAATAATAGAAAAAAAACCAACATAGGAATGCATAGCTAGATTGCTATTGGCTATTTCAATTTGCAATAGCCAATAGCAAGATGGCTATTTCTCCCGCCCTCTGCTGCTGTCAATCACTAGATTAGGACCTGACGGAAAACTTCAGGTCCCCCTCTGGTGATTGACAGCAGCAGTGGGCGGGTGCAATAGATGGTTTGCTATTGGCTATTGCAAAGTGAAATAGCTAATAGGAATCTAGCTATGCATTCCTATGCTGGTTTTTTTCTTTTTCTGACTTACGTCGGCCAGCGGCTCCGATGTCAGAAAAAAAAAAAAAAACCAGAGCAGGGAAAGGTTTACTCTGCTTGATCGTCTGGTAGAGTTGGGATGTCTGCACTGTGCGACCACAGCATCAGTGGTTGCTAGGATGCTTGCTGCTGGGCTGCACAGCATCATTGGTTGCTAGGACGCAGGTGGGCAAGAAATAGCAACCAATGATTCTGTGACATTGCCAGTGTCTTAGCAACCAATTAGGCTATGCGGGCCAGGCAGCATCACTGGTTGCTAAGACGCTGGCAGTTCCACAGCACCATTGGTCCTAGCAACCAATAATGCTGTGTTGCCCAGCCACTAGGATTCTAGCAACCACTGATGTTGAGGTAGCATCCTAGAAACTAATGATACTGTGTGGCCTAACTACTAGCTTCCTAGCAAACCAATGAAGCTGTCCAGGTTGCACGGTGTCAATGGTTGCTAGGACGTAAGCAGCTCTGGGTTTGAATCAATTGGACGTTCGCTGAACCTTTTGCATAAGGCCCGGTTCACACCTGGGCATTTTGTAGCGCGTTCCTATGCTCACAAAAAACGCTCAAACACCAAAATCCCATTATTTCCTATGGGTATGGTTCACACCTGGGCGTATTATAGGCCGTATGAACGCGCTACAAAACGCCCTACGCCCTAAGAAATACAGGAGCTTCTTTGGGGCGTTTTTGTTGCGCGTATCCATTGGGATAATCGCGCAACAAATGCGCGACACGAAACGCGCGACAAACGCGCATATTCGATACGCCTAGATGTGAACCCAGCCTAAGTCTGAATAAGTCCTACGCCACATGAATAAAAGGTGACTGTTGTTAGCACGCACATGTGTATAATAGTTTGTCCCATCCCCTGTGATTGTCATAATTGCTGGACAGCTTGGTCCTAATGTAAATGTGAAGAAAAAATATAAATAGGCACGTCAAATAAAAATAGAATTCATATACTGAATATCATCATTACAGTACCACAATGCCTCCAATGAAGTACATCTCAGTACATTGAAACTAAAAATAATCCTTTCCCAACAATCGACTGTCGTCTGAAATCTGTACTGTACTGCAGCCGAAGAGAGTTTTATTTTAGCTTCAGTAGTCTTGTAAATATTTAGCTAGTTCATTTTTAGAGTGAGTTGTCCTGGGATTCCTGCCGGGTGGAAGAGATGGAAGAAAATATTCTCTAAGGGGTGTAAAGTCTTTGTGGCCGAAAATTGTTCTGAACGTATTTAAACTTCCTGAGTTATTTTGAACTTTCCAGAGTCAAAGAAACTCTTTCATCGCTAGTGCGAGATTTGTCCGAAGCAGTGGATGTCATTTTAGTTACAATTTCTGGTGTTAAAACCAAAACCATTTTTTTTATGGAATGGGGAAGTTTGAGAACTTGTGTCTGGTTTATAACGCTAGGTCTTTTTCTCTTTTCTTCCTGTTCTCTCTTACCAGTTGAGTTTCTCCCTCCAGTAGAAAATGTATTTCTTTGCTGCGGTTTTTCCTGACACCCATCAAATAGAGAGGAGATTTTCTCTCACTTCCTGTTGGGTGTAACATGAATCAAATTGACAGGAAGTGAGGAAAAGAGGGGAGATAGAAAAAGAGGGGACACAGATAAGAATACAAAAGTTGACTGAGGTTCTAACCCTTGCATATTTTGTCCAATGCTAAATACAAATATTTTCTTGGGGTTGGGCTTTAAACTAAAATCTTTAATGATTCACTGAAAAGGGTGCAACTTTATGGTATGTGCTAAAGCTGTGTAACCTCAGGACCCACATTTGAAATTGGTCATTAAGTCGTAACCCGAGTCGCAGTAGTGCGTGTTCCAGTGCCGGCGACCGAACTGTGGGCGGGAGGTGCGTTTGGGGTGCCATAAAAATGAATGGCAATGCGACACACCTCCCACCCCAGAACGCACGGTAGGTGCGATTGCATGGTACAGGGCATTATTCGCACAGGACTGTGTGAGTAACGCACTGTACTAGTGTGAACAGGCCTTCGAAAAAACACACAACCACAGACATAATCTCACACACTCACTATTTTTTAAGATGCACCTAGTCTCCCTACCTTACGAGAACTGGATGGATCCTCAACCTGGTATCCAGTGTGTGTTGCTGTCCTGTGATGGAGCTCCATCTATATGTACATTGCTTGCACATCTCCTTTGCATGCCCTGTAGAGGTGTCATGAACCAGAATGTGACGTCACTCCAGTCCAGGCGCCTCTACAGGACACGCAAGGGAGCTGTAAGCAATGCATGTATGGATGGAGCCCCCTAGCGGCCATACCCCCAGCCCACTCCACTTCAAGCTGATACTTGGTGCTGAGCAGCATATTTTGAATAGCTGCTCGGTGCGCGAACTGACATTGCTGCGCTAGGGGGAGACTGAGGAGCCTCTCACCTAGTGGAATGGAAGGCACAAGGCGACCCACTAAACATGGGGTCACGACACACTAGTTGAGAATGGTGGTTCTAAAGGGAAAGCTGAGTTTAAAGCTGAGTTTCAGTCATCTTAGCCTTTCCTTGTTTTTCCCTCCCTCCTTAGCAACGTGCCAATCGCATTTTTGAATTAAAAACCCTTTCTGTTTTCAGTACTTGCCATTTGTTAGGCCCAGTGATGCCATCATTGGACTTCTGAGCTTCCCTATGCAATGCAGACAGACCATGGCTGGTAGGAGAGTCTTCAGGGTGCAGTACATAGCTTCCTGAGAAGACCCTCCAAACAGCCCTCGGCACTGTTGCAAACAGTGGTCTTTTGGTAGGATCCATGTAATCATCAAACCACCTTTATGGGTGCGTGGGGTATAGGTTTGGAGCATTGGGCATTGTTAGTGAACTGCATCTGCTGGCCGGCCACCCTTGAAAGAAACAAAATCCAATGACTGCCAGGGAGAGTAAGATGGAGGAGGAAATGGCTAGATGATGCTGCATTTCTATTATCCAGGAAATTATTTTAGCTATATCCATCTTCGAAGGCACACTGGAGGAAGCTCACAGAGTGCAGTGAAATCACAGTAAGCATTTCCAGTACGGGAGAGGAGACTGTACAACTGTGCTGAAGGTATAGCTAGAGTCCAGATTTAACTGTTCTTTAGCTTTATTTTATATTCTTCTTTTATAAGGACTAAGTCCACCTGGATGCAATATTTTAGCTGTAGATAGAATGTGGTGGAGTCATTCTTTAGTTCTTATTCTCTTGGGGGCCTCCCACCTCCTTGCCATAATTCCTGACTTTATTTATGTCCACCTTAAAGTGATGGGTGCTTTTAAATAACAGGGTGGGACACACGTCTCCACAGGTTAGAATAGTGGCTGGACAAATCATCAGGAAGTCCACATGCAGGAAAACAGTGGATTTTTTGATGGCAAAGTGTATAAGGATCACAGACCAGGCAATACACCTAGAGAGTACTGACCAGTCACTTGTCATTGATACCGTCACAGGTCACGGACATCAATCACTCCTTCAGTAAGTGCCCAGAGTACTTAGTCTAGCCTCCCATGCATTCCCTATCTCCACATGACACAGCCAGATGGAATATCACAAGCTCTTGCCCCCAAACCCACTTCTCAAGAAAGTACAAACCAGTCCAGGAGTTATCTTTAAGTGTATGTATAGCCACAATTTGCTTTTTAGCTTTGGTTCGAGTATAAAAGAGTTAAACCCCCCCCCCATTAAGTTATTTTTTTAAGGTCTTACTTGCTGGCAAGTATTCCCTCTCCTCTGTTGCATTTACTATAACAAAAGGATTAATTAAAATTCCACCAAGGAGAGTGGAACCCCTTTGTTGAGGCTAAAGAAAGTGCACAGAACTGGGAACATCAACATAGAAACATAGAAAATGTCTCAATATATCAATCACAAGCTTGTCTAATTGGCTTGCTGCTTTTCTCAGCAGTTTTCCTTATTACAACACCGAGGCTAAACACATGGTTATAGCCCACACACCCTCATTCTGCAATGAAGTTCTATATTCCTTGCAATATATACAACAGACCTTTTTATCAGTATTGCCACCTGTCCATAAATGTATAGACATGTGTAACATCTTGGTAATCAAAAATAGAGTCTATAAAATCCATAATAAATGTAGAAACCTTTAACAATTACTTTGTCCCAAGGGTAGCCACTGTACTCTATTGGTGAGGTAAATGTCCGGGTGCTCATCCAAAAAACATCCATACAAATCCAAAGTAGGGCTAGAGGCAGTCAGGGGTCTTGCAGTTGAGATAACTCAAAGTTTCGACACAGCTCAGTCCATCTTTATCAAGATAATTACTTATATATACACTGCCTGGCATCATTTCGATAAGATTATGCAATGTCACAGCAATTACTTCCATCCAGAGTTGCATTCATTTTTCACCAAGATCTTGTAGTGATTATGGGAGAGTCGGACCACTGCATAAAGTCTTCTCCAGCACCTCCCAAAGATTCTCAATGGGATTAAGGTCTGGACTCTGTGGTGGACAATCCATGTGTGAAAATGAGGCCTTATGCTCCCTGAACCACTGCTTCACAATTTGAGCCCGATGAATCCTGGCATTGTCATCTTGGAATATGCCCGTGCCATCAGGGAAGAAAAAATTCATTGATGGAAAAACCTGATCATCCAGTATATTAAGTTTGGCAGCTGACCTCTTTATTTTGGTCATATAACATTGCTAAACCTAGACCTATTATCCAATGGAAGGCTCTGACCTATCTGCCTAGCTACATCTAGGTGGTGACTTTTTTTGACCAGGCAGTGTATAATTTTGACTGAATGTCTGAAAAGCTCTTATTTATTAGGGTTTTCATTCTTCAAACTCATGAAATGGCACCATGGAATGATAAAGGGCCATGTAACCATAACAAATGTCAGGTGACTCTAATTAATACTGAGTAGCACTGAATTGGAAGAAATAAGTTATTAGTGTTTGGAAATGGGCCAGTCTTAGCTAAAAGAGCTTTGTGTTGGGAGGGAAATTAATTCTTACAGAATTATATAAATCACAAGTGGTGAAATAACTTTTTCTTGGCAATGCAGTGAATTAAATTCAATTTGATTAGACGTTGGCTACTCCCTCCTACTGCATAACACAAACAGCCTTGTAAAGAGAGAACTATTTGTACTTTAACCCGCCACTTAGCCTAATTCTGTTATTGTCTTTAAAATTAAACAGACAATATAAAAAATGATATATTGTACTATGTTCATATGTCCCAGAGTGATATACAAAGATTTCAATGATACCTTTTAGGTGTACCAACCCCTGCCCCTCACCAGATGTTAATACATCTGAACCAAGAAAACAAACTCAGTGCTAACTTTTCCTTGTCATGTATTCCGTGTGGTAACACTGTGGTTAGTGGTGGGCAGCGCCAGGGACCCCAGTTTATTTTTCCACAAAGTTTGCATGTTCTTCCTGTGCGGGTTTCCTCCTACAACCCAAACAGCAGTGTGACTACTTTTCTTCATTTCAATAGGCTGACTGACTGATTACAAGTTAGAAGATGTGTGATATTTAATATCACTTAATCCAATTATTTATAATCTTTTCTAGGGGTGCCAACAAATCTGTCCAGACTATTTCAGAATATCTCTATAGAATAAACAATGATTTATCACTTTTCACACTTTCTTTGCTTTACCCAATGACATACCAAAGGTATCAGGTATAGATTAGATCATTTCTTCTGACTGGTAGTGCCGTAGGAGAATATTGAGCCAGCTGTTTGGCCGGCTCCTTGCTGATTGGCTGGGAAGCCAGCTTCCCGGCCAATCAGCATGGAGCCGGCCAAACAGCCGGCCCGATGCTGATTGGCTGGAAAGCCGGCTTTCCAGCCAATCTGCATGGAGCCAGTTTCCACGCCAATCCGGAAGCTGTGGTGGGTCATTACTCGGCCACCCGACTTCGTAATTAGCTGGGAAGCCAGCCCGATGCTGATTGGCTGGGAAGCCGATTTCGCGGCTAATCACAATCGAGCTGGCCAAACATGGGTAATCAGGAAGCCGGGCGGCATGTCATTACCTCATACTTGATGCCGAAAAAACAGTAACGGTGCATCCCTACATTGTATTAGACATGATGATGTCACGGGTCCTTAGACTGCCAGAGCCCGGGGAGATAAAGCTGTGAGAACCGGTCTAGTAGCCAGGCAGGACCCAGGGTTGGGTAAGTATTTCTTAATCATTTGGTCCTCTGCACAAAAACAAGCAGTTAAGCCTTACAATAGAAGGGTAGCCCCGCTGCAAGGGTTAACTTTTCAAAATCCTGGAGTTCCTCTTTAAAGTGGCACTCCTGTTTGACTCACAGCTCAGAGACGTTGACCATATCAAGTGGCTTGTCACGTGCCGCGCTCTACAGAAATCTGCAATCTTTCAACAGCTGAGTATTATGAATGATATGCCCACGGTGCTTTAGAAGTTATAAACAGATTACTTTCCCCCGTTCTGACATCAGAGAGGAAACATGCTTTTTTGATTAACTAATCAAACCCAATACATAAGGCCAGAGTTATTTTGGGACTTCCTCTATGCACAGAAGTTCATGTCCTTGTTTCATGGTAGCCAGGGAACAGAACCCTATAATCTCAGGTCAGAAAGGGAAGGTTACTAAGACAGCTCTAATTGCTTACATTTCACAATTGATTACACATTTTAGAATTGTTCCATTTACCGCAATTTTTCCCACTGGATTACAGTTACACTGATACAGTACGGGTACATGAAACTTTAGGAGACATTCCAGTTTATGGTGAAAGTGCTTCCAGGACACAGAGAAAAGCAAATGGAGGAAGCAGCTGTTAGCTGTGGATAGTACTGTATTACATCACACTGCAGAACATTTTACACTTTAGATCCCAGCACTCTCTCATGTCTATGGGCATTTGCAGCTGCTTCAAAGCCAACAGCAGACGGAGCAAAGGAACCCTGCGTCCATACATGGACTTACCTCTTAAAGTGTATTTCCACTTTTGCAGCCAATTTGGCATATGACTTATTTTATATTTGTTACATGTTCCCATTCATACATATTTCAATGCTTCTTGCAGTTTAAATTGCTTTTTCTTGGGGCAGGCCCCTTTTCACACGGGCTGATCAAGAGGGGATCTGTGCATTGATACTCTCCTGATCAGAGCAGTACGGAGCAGATGCCACCACTGTGACATCTGTGGCCGACCAATTTTTTCATCCATGAAGTCACCGGACCCCCTGTTGGTCTACAGGGAATCAGATGTAAATGGACATGTTTCCCTGGTTACCATGAAACAAGGACATGAACTTCTGTGCATAGAGGAAGTCCCAAAATAACTCTGGCCTTATCTATTGGGTTTGACGTGTCCATTTACATCTGATCACCCCCGATCTGGTACGATCAGGTCCGGCGAAACTGATCTCTGATGTGTTTGTTTTTACGGAACTGTCTAGACCCGGGGGTAACCGGGTGTAAACTGACACTAGTCCATTTACACATGGCTGCCCATAGACTTACATTGGGCATCCGATCGGGTCCGCTTGAAAAACTGACAGGCGGACTGCCCATGTGAAAGGGGTCTTAAGGTTTCTTGGCTTCTTAAGGGTTATATTTTCTACTTGCTTATCCTTCTTTGAAATGTTAGAATGGATTGTAAGTTCATTATCATTTGCAAAGTAGATCTGAACACTGCATGTCCTAATGAAGGGTTAAAGAATTA
Source organism: Nanorana parkeri (assembly GCF_000935625.1). Taxonomy (NCBI): domain Eukaryota; kingdom Metazoa; phylum Chordata; class Amphibia; order Anura; family Dicroglossidae; genus Nanorana; species Nanorana parkeri. The sequence continues at coordinate 705,795 of NW_017306785.1, read as the reverse complement.
CAACCCTGGCTTGTCCATAGTATGTTCATGAAGTTAAAAGAGAACTATGGGGTGACCTTTTTATCCCATAGTTCTCTTTAGGGTCACGGGAGGACATATACTAATGCCCTCCCGTGACCCAAAGCTCAGTATATAGCGAGCTATATACTAAGAGCGCCACAGCCAGGACAGATCATGACAATACTGTCGACATCCACCCCGATGGCTGATTGACAGAAGGCTCTGCCTATCTAGAGGCAGAGCCAGCTGTGCCCGCCCCCTCCCCTGTCCTTCCTCCACTCAGCGCTGGTGACAGTCACCGCTCACTGCAGGGAGATGATTGGGAAGTGAGCGAGTGACGGTATCGCTCACTTTCCGAACAATAGAGCCGACATGTGACAGTTTCAATGTCACACGTCTCGGCTCTAACTATGAGGATGAGTGGAAATCACTGACCTCATAGTTCACCTTTAATAAGAAAAACACAATCCTCAAATTTCAGTCCATAGTCTCGTTATAAGGACAGATCACTGTGAAAGTGCTCAGAAAAACCTGGAATCAGCCATGTTGCCTGCTGCAACAAAACATCTAAAAAGGTAAGACAAGTTTTTTGAAACATAAGTTGTTAAGTACGCTATGTGAATGGGGACATATAACAAACCTATAGTGGAGTTTTCTCAAATTTTGGCTGCAAAAGTGGAAATACACTTTAAGGCTCCACTGCAGAAACAAAAGGTTGTCCATGGATGTGACCAACAGAGATAAGAATACAAACTAAGCACATTAACATCAGAACAGCTGTTCTGGTTGAAGCAGGCAAAGCTTCCCAAATTGGGGGAATCTAAACATAGTGCATGTAAGAATAATAATCTTATCAGACCTCATTCAGACCCTCAATTAGTTAGTTCCTATCGAGCCATTCAACCCACAATTGGCCTCCTTTTAGCTGCCCTCAGGCAAATTGTCCTGCCTATTGTTTACAGTATTCCATGGGGGTAGAAGCTCCATCTATACATTCAGGTGCTCCAGCAAGATAATCACCAACCACAAGTCTCAATCATGGTCTGAAATAAGCAATAAACATGTAAATAAGTGGAAAGAGGTGGGAGAGAACTACAGGTTAATGCTGAACTCCAGGCAGACATTTTGTTATTGGTCTATAGCTCATATCTTAAGCAATTTCTTGTTATTCCATGCAGGTGTTCACCCATTGAGGGACCCCGACTTGAATAAATTAGACGAAGGTCTCTGTTCCCTTTATTTAAATGCTTCTTGCAGTTTAAATTGCTTTTACTTGGGTTAGGCCCCCTTTCACACGGCTGATCAAGAGGTGACCTGTGCATGGATCCCTTCCCGATCAGAGCAGTATGGAGCGGATGCTACCACTGTGACATTTGTGTCCGACCAAAGTCCCCGGACCCCATGTTGGTCTATGGGGAATCAGACGTAAACAGACATGTGTCCATTTACATCAGATCACCCCCGATCTGGTACGATCAGGTCCGGCGAAACTGATCTCTGATGCGTTTGCTTTTACGGGACTGTCTGGAGCCGGAGGTAACCGGGTGTAATCTGACACTAGTCCATTTACACATGGTGGCCCATAGACTTACATTGGGCATCCGATCGGGCCGCTTGAAAAACTGACAGGCGGAGCGCTGATGTGAAAGGGGCCTTAGGGTTTCTTGGCTTCTTAAGGGTTAACATTTCTACTTGTTTATCCTTCTTTGAAATGTTAGGAGGGACTGTGAGTTCATTATCATTTGCAAAGTAGATCTGAACACTTGAATAATTTAGACAAAGGTCTCTGTTCCCTTTATTTCCATTTAGTAAGACCAGTGGCCACTGTACCAATAGAAAATATAATTAAAATAATTATGCCATTAAAATTTCAATGATCTATAAATTTTCTGGGGGGGGGGGGGGTTACAAAGCTCAAAAATGTTAGCAAACTGCAGCAGAGAAGAATCAGGTCCCCTGACCAGTCACACATCACTGTTCTGTGAGGCAGAGCTATGTTGATCTCAGGACAAGACGGACAGAAATACAAATTATTTTGGTAGCTCTCTTATATTATCTACTGTGCATATTTAGCTGTTTGCCTGGAGTTCAGCTTTAAGTTTCTTTTATCCTCTCCAAAACCACAGGAATTGTGGCTGTTTTCAACACTTGAGCCAAGGAATGGCAGCATTAGGAGGGGACATGCCACATCATAAGTGTCCTGTGGTTTTAGGAAGAAATTAGCTAAATAGTTAATTACAGCACCAAGTTTTTGCTCTGGGAAAGCTAAACTCTTCATAGATTATTTTTTTCCATGAAAAAAAAAACAAAAAACAATCAAATGCAACTGCTTCATGAAGTCACAAAGGTGAATCTCCAGCTACACATAAAGAGGGGAATTTATCAAAACTGGAGCAGACAAAATCTGGAGCAGCGGTGCATGGCAGCCAATCAGCTTCTCTGTTTCATTTTCAAATCTTAACTGAACAAACTGAAGAAAGAAGCTGATTGGTTGCCCTGGGCAACTGCTCCAGATTTCGTCTACTCCAGTTTTGATAAATTCCCCCCAAAGTGTCAGTACAATCAAACTGAAAAAAAAGTGTCAATCTCACCCTATAGGGCAAAGCAATAATGCCACCCAATGGGCAATACAATGGGGAAATTTACCAAATTTGGAGCAGGCAGAATCTGGAGCACCGGTGTATGGTAACCAATCAGTTTCTTTCCTTAACTTGTTCAGTTAAGCTTTGGAAATGAAAGCTGGAAGCTGATTGGTTGCCATGCACAGTTGCTTTAAGGTCCCCACACACCTTACGATAATCGTATGATAATCGCGGGAAATCCCGCGATCGTACACTGCCCGTTCGGCATTGCGGTCATCGGAAGCCCGCCCCTCAGGGGGCGTGGCTTGTGATCATCGCAAGGTAGGCAGATCGTACGTTTTTTTTAAGTACCTTACAACCATCGCAAGACAAAAGTCTTGCGATGGTTGTAAGGTGTGTGCCCAGCCTTAGCCTTAGCCTTAGAAAATTCCGCTCATTGAGTTTTACATCAATTTCTACTTAGTTGCTGTGGGTAACTGTACTTTGCATATCATTGTTACATTTAACACAACTGTCTTACCAATCAACAAATACAGTATGTGTGGTATAACTTGAAAGTGGATAACGTCAATTAAGGTTTGGACCTTTACAGTCTAGACATAAGTTCCACAAATGTCACAGAGAGAAGACAAAGATGTGGCAGGAAGAAGCAATTAACAGCAAGTCCACCCAAAATTGCTTTACGGGTCTTGGAAAACACTAATCTGATCTCTTACTTTGGTTTCTCTGCAGAGGCCCGCTTACCACATCATGCCCATAGCCCTGCATTATGTGCGAGGACAACAAGGGACAGTCCATGAACAGGAGTGGAGGGCGAGTAGGAGAGCGCCTGCTGCCGGGGGAAGGGAGGAACAGGTAAGTAAAAGTCCTCTTCGCCTTCCCCCCGGACACAAATGAGCAGTTAACCCTCGCAATGCCGGGGAAGCCTCACTTCTGAGTTATTTTTTTTTATAGAAAGGCATTAAGGGTAAGAAAAGTGTGCCATTGTCTAATCAGGAAGCTGCTGCAAAACCAAATACTCTTCTCTAGGTGACAAATTCTGTTTAGCTCCTTCATTTTACAAGCACAGCATGACCTGCCACGTAACTGCCGAATTGTATATGACTTCTCAGTGCAAAGCAATGCATCTGTAACCAGGAGCGTGTTTTACCCGGGCCGCTCAGCTCATGAATATGTATTGACAACATATATGATGCAGTTGCCATGGATACGGCAGCCCCCAGATCTCCCTATGAGTTCTGCCTACATTCTCAGGAGAGGCAGTGACTTCTAACCCGAGGCAGCTCCGTGTTACAGAACAGATTAAGGCGGAAGAATAGGTTGGCGGCCGTCCATATATAATGAAAGCACAATATGATTATGCTGAGATAACGGCGCAGAGGAAGTGGCAGAACAGAGCACGACTTGTCGAACAAAACAACTGGGACAAGAGCTAACAGAGAGACCTGGAGAGGAACAACGCAAGCACAATCTTTGACTGAAGTTTCAGCATTTCGATCACTTTGCTTCATTATAGTTTCTCCTTCCAGGGTGAAAAAGCAAACTGCAGGATTGTGAATTGAAGTGCCACACTCTGCTTAAGAGTCCATATATTTCTTAATTTGATATTGGGGTAAGGGGACAGTATAGAAATAGTCAACACGTTTCGGGGGGGCCATATTACTACCCCCTTCATCAGGGCTTACTAAGGCAGAGCATGTATCAGGACTGCAAATGCTTACAATTAAATACTGTTTTGTCCAATGTATGAAAATGCATAGAGCTTTTTTATAGCTGATTTGATATAGAGTCATGTTTATTCTTCCTTGAATCTTCGTGAGCTTTGTGTATTTCTTCCAGATTTGTGCAGTCATCCAGTGTGACAATTGGAGCTTCCTGTAATAAAGACCGCTCACTGCTGCTCTCTCTCCATGTGCAGGGTTGCTGGTCTAGTCACCGCCCCCTCTGTAATGGCAGCCTGTAGTGGGTGGGGCCTGCTGGAACCCTCCCATAGCTCTGCTCTCTGTGCAAGCTATATACAGCACAGTGATGAGCTACTTCTACAAGATAATAACTAGGTTTATATAGGCATTTGGTGCATAGGAAGTGGATTTATATCCTTTGTGGCTAATGAGGAATATCTTTCAAAGAAAGGTTTTGTGCCCAGAATTCAGCTTTAAAGAAAACTTTAGATACAGCCATTACATGAAAACTTTTGTGCCTGGTGTTTAGCTTTAAAGGACCAATAACACAAAAATATTGCATTCTATCTGATGACTAAATGTGGTTAATATATGTAACAACAGCATATAACACAGCGGTAGGCAACCTTGGCACCCCAGCTATGGTGAAACTCCAAATCATATATCATGCTTCTACCCTTGGGAGCCATGCCTGTGGCTATCAGAGTCTAGTGGTCTAACCAGGGCTCTGTGGGGTCTAACCAGGGCTCTGTGGGTTCTAACCACGGCTCTGTGGGGTCTAACCAGGGCTCTGTGACGTCTAACCAGGGCTCCGTGGGGTCTAACCACGGCTCTGTGGGGCTTAGCCAGGCTGGTGTGACCCTACAGAGCCCTGGTGAGACCCTACAGAGCCCTGGTGAGACCCTACAGAGCCATTATGGGCTTAAAATGGCCGTACTTTCTCTGCTGGATGTGACAGGTGCAGGGTACAAATCAGTGGCAGGCAATGGCTGGATGTAAATCTAAGCAACTATATGCATACAGGGCTGTGCGCTCCTCCCTGAATACAGACAGTCTGATTTCTGAAATGCGATCTGTCGGAGATCTGATATTTGGATGGCCCAAATACTTTTGTTGAAGGTGGCGGGTGGAAAATTGCCGGCGGAACTGTCACTGAAGCGAATCAAGTGCAGTTACCGTTCGGGTATTCTAATGGTAGCAGGTGCCAGCTGTCATACTACAATAGACCAGCAAAGGAAATTTCTCCATTGGCGCTATTTATCATAAATGTATGACACTGTTAGAAATAATTGTACAGTATATGTGTATGCCCAGCTTGATGTAGACATCACATCTAAAACTGGTAAACTGCAATATATTGCATTTTTAATTCTTGGGTTTACATATCCTTTAACCGGAAAGCATGCTCATCTGCATGTGTATGTAAACTATCCCAACATCAATGTTATCTGATTACTACACTCATTCACTCTCATATGATAACAATGCAGCATTTTCACTTCAATATTCATAAGTATAACTCAGCTGATTGACTTACAGTGGTTGTTTCTCTGAACGTCCGCAGGCCAACTTTCCTTTCTTCTGTAGGAAATAGAAGAGGGCAACGACTAGAAGCAGGAGGAGGACGCACACAACGACTGCGATTATGGCCGTGCTGCTGCCACCACTCTGTTCTGCAAGAGGCAATAGAATGCAATTAGTCTCATAGGCAGCATGAGAGTAGCTGAGATCAATCAGAACAATGACAAGAAATCCGGATGGGTTTCTATACAGGTGAAACTCGAATAATTAGAATATCGTGCAAAGTTCATTTATTTCACTAATGCAACTTAAAAGGTGAAACTAATATATGAGATAGACTCATTACATGCAAAGCAAGATAATTCAAGCCGTGATTTGTCATAATTGTGATGATTATGGCTTACAGCTCATGAAAACCCCAAGAACCCCAAATCCACAACCTCAAAAAAGTAGATTATTACATGCAATCAATAAAACAAGGATTGTACATAGAACAATATCGGACCTCTGAAAAGTACAAGCATGCATATGTACTCAGTACTTGGTTTGGGCCCCTTTTGCAGCACTTACTGCAATTACTTTTGGACGATATTCTAATTATTCGAGTTTCACCTGTATGTTACTGGACTTTTCCTATCACTCCTTTTAAACACTCTCCATCCAGAGCAATGTCTTAATTATTGCACACACATGATAATATCTGAATTTTTGGCTAGAAAGCAGCTTAAAACCCCCAAAAGGCCCAGAAAAATAAATAAATACTAGTTGCAATTGGTTATGTTGCATGATATTTGCGCAAATGTTCATCAAACCAGTATTTTCAGGATTATTATTATTATACAGGATTTATATAGCGCCAACAAGCAGCGCTTTACAATATAAAGAAGACATTACAATAACAATACAATTCAAGACAAGATAGTAAGGAGGGCCTACAATCTAAAAGGGAGGGGCAAGTGATACATGAGGAGGTAGCTGTGTGGGGATGAATTTTTTGAGACCACCATGTTTGAGTGGTTAGGTTGAGGTGGGATAGGCTTCCCTGAAGAGATGAGTCTTAAGGGATCGCCTAAAGGCAATCAGAGTGGGAGATAGTCGGACAGGTTGGGGTAAAGAGTTCCAGAGGACGGGAGATACTCTAGAGAAGTCCTGGAGGCAAGCATGGGAATTACACAAAATTTACTTTTTTACGAAAATTACTTTTAGCGCTTTAGTGCACAGAAAAAGAATTTAACACTCAATGTTTTGGAAAAGTATAAAAGATGGGGTCACATTGAGTAAATAGATACCAAACATGGCAAACCTTAAAATCGTGTACGCCCGTGAAATCACAAAAAGATACAATGCCCAAAACTGCCCATAAGTAACGCTTTAAAAGCTTTTACTGCTCCTCAGTTTAGTGTTAACAGTGACTGATGGCCCTAGAATTATAGCTCTCGCTCCAGTGTCACGGTGATATGTAACGTGTGGTGCAATCGTCATTCTCGCACGTAGGCACCCTCTGACGGATTTTTACATTTGTATGTGCGTGTATGTGGGGACGGTGGGGGACTTAAAACAAATAAAGGTTTTGTGTTTTTTTAATTTCATTGTTTAAGCTTATTTTTTCACCTAACTTTATTGCTATCACATAGTAGGATAACAAGCCCCCTAAGTGATAGCAAAGAGGATGTAAAAGGTCTCCATTATGGAGACATCAGGGGCCTATTAGACCCCTAATGTCACCTATGAAACCCAAAAACCCCAAAAGATTGTGCTTCATCAGCTTCTTCTCTGCCCACAGCAGCTGGAGAAATGTCACACTAAAAACGGACATAATGTAATACACACTGCTTCCGCTTTCAGTGATTGGAAGGTGGTGCCACTAGAATTGTGCTGATCTCCTTTTGATCAAGGTACACAGAGCTGCAGTGCTGGTCCCAGGCCCGTATCGGGGACAGCAGAGCCCAGGATAGCTGGCACCATACAAGCGCTCAGGCAGCTCTACAGCTGCCAGAACGCTTGTATGTGAGCAGCCATGCGCTGGCTCACACTTCATGGAAGCAGCAAGTCCCATGTGCACTGACTTCAAAACATAGCACTAAACGCTCCAACTTTTTTTCAATAATGAATCCAGATCAAAGAAACATTGTCTAGCAAATTATTTATTTCCATTTTTGCCTAAGCATTTTCAGTAGCCATGTTTCCAAACAGCTCCAAATCTCTCAGCTCAGCTCCCCTAAACGTCCTGTCCAGTGCAAGATCACAGACAGAAGGAGGAAGAAGCAGCAGGGAGCGGGAATTGGAGAGTAGCTTGCCGGTGTGTTTGTGGAGACACAAACAGCTTACTAGCACACACAATGGTGCTTTCAAAGGGACCTGCAAGGGAAAGGAGCCACCTTAAAACAGGATATCAGGGCCAGTGCTCAGGGGGCCAGCTGATTCTGCAACAAACTAAAATGTTTTGACATCAAACAGCAGCATCCATTGTAAGTGATTTAATCAGCATTTGAAATAGATTAAAAACCTTTTGACTTTAATATCATTTTAATAAAACAGCTCCACTTTGAAGCTAATCTGGTCTTTGCCACACTTACATGGAATGGCAAACTATGGGCTGGCCGGGAAAGTAGGATATATCCTCAACCCAACACTACTCTCTGTGAAAGTCAGCTCTAGTAGCAGATATATAACACAGAAGATAATCATTATCTCTGTAAAATATGATTCTAATTACCTTGAGCCGGAGAAACGCTTGGAGCCTCATCTGCAGGGTGAAGAGAAGAAATATTAACTTAATTAATTTAAGTGCAATAAGAAAGAATTATAATGTTAAATCTAATGTTAGGCATTCATATATACAGTATCTAGGAAATAGACTTTAGAGTACATACTGTGATTTTAAAAAAAGACAAATATGCAAACGTACTAAAGAATAAAAGCTGTTTTAGGAAAGCTATAGAAAGGTAAGTGTATCTGTAATCTTACTGGCTTCCAAGGGCTGCAGAGATAGCCGACCTACCTCTTTGCTTCCCTTCAAAAGCTTAATTAAGATGGGTGAGGCTTAATTTTCTCAGGGGTGGGGTTGATAATTTTGGGGGGGGTGTCTAATTTACAAATTTTCTAACTTACTGCCTTCAGACTGTATAAACAGGACACACCAATGTTATATTGTGCTGTGCATATACAGCAGATACAGTATAATTTACAGGTTGTGTCATAGACATTTCATACAAGGCACGTAGAACACAGTGCGACCACTTTTCAACATTGCTACGTCACATGACCTGTAGTTACCACATTGTTGGGATGCTGTAGACAAGCCACAGTTAGATTACACATACATAGGCAATGGACACACACCTACTCACACCTACTCATCCCCCCAGTTTTGTGGACCATTAACTATTTATATGGCAAAAATGACTGATTAAACCCAGATTTGTTGTTTTCCACCATTACTTTTCCTTTATGCTGGCTTTTCCAAACAAGATAATTAAGAGATAAGATGAAGGTTTTAGTGCAGAATTACACTTTGGTAGTTGAATTGAAGATTGTCATAGATATTTGTACATAAGACCAAAAAGAGTGACAACTGAGGAGAAAAGAGGGACACAGGGATTTGGTTCCAAATGAGGGGCAGTTGGGATGTTGAAAATTGTTTTCAAATTGTTGTATGCTAAAACAATTCAGTAGCTGAAAAAAAAAGCAGCTGATTGGTCAAATAAATCTCAGTAACACCATAAGCCACAAGTAATTCCTTGTCATACAACATCTAGGTCCCTCACATGTCCTGACCTCATATATAAGGTCAGCCAACCACGAATTTAGCATTTTTTCATACATCCTCCCGTTGACCAAGAAACAAATATTAAAAGTCAGACTTACACATGCTCAGTTTGAACATCTTTTTTTTCATTCCCAGGTGGTTTTCTGCACTGCAGGAAATGTTGTTCATTGTCTTGGAGCTGAACTTGAAGGAGACCTCACTTAGTACTTCGAGGTTAGTGAAGGATTCAGAGGCCTGAGAGGAAAACACAAAGTATAATTCCTGGCAGGCTGGACAGTCTGGGGACTCAAAGACAAAGAGAAGCTTTGTGTAGAAAACCTCAGAAATTGAAAGTGTGTACTGCCCATAGGAACCGATCAGCCTTCATATCCAGTGATCATTATTACTAGTGATGCTTTGCAGTATGGAGTTCTGGCCTTAGTTATTATCATTTTATGCAGGGCTGGATTTACTGTATCTGCTGCCCCAATGCCAGGTTCCTCAATGCGCCCCCCCCCCCTGTATGCAGGCTGCATACAAGTGATCTTGATGAGATAATTTGTACAAAACAAGCTGCAGCTTCCCTGCTGGACATTTATCTCTGCTTGCCCAGAGCAGGGCTAAATGTAGAAAACAACTACTCGCCCAGCACCCAGAACTGCATGTCCCGGGCGTCGGGAGAAAGTAATTCCACACCCCTGCTGCCCCTCTACTCCCTGCTGCCCGAAGGCAGGGCCTTGGTTGGCCTTGTGGGAAATCCGGCCCTGATTGTACAAAGCTGTTTTATTGTAGGAGGGCGTTTGAGTTTTCTACATCCCTACAGTCTTGGCTTTAATTCCTTCAAATATGACACTATGGGGTCTATTCACAAAGATGCCGAAGGATCTGGCCGTAGCTTCGGCCGATCCTTCGGCTAGCTTCGGCCCCAGGACCCCTTCGGTTCAGTAGAACCGAAGGGGTGCTGTAAGGGCTATTCACAATAGCCCATACAGCTCCCAATCATGGCCGAGCGGCTCAGTCGAGCTGAACGCATATGCATCGGCTCGGCTGAGCCGTGCTGAAAGCCGAAGCTGGCCAAGCGGCCACAGCCTGCTTCTGACAGCTGGGCGGAGCCAGCCGTGATCTTACGGCTGGCTCCGGCCACTTTCAGAGAGATCAGCGTCCCTGGTTACCTGCTAACCAGGGACACTGATCTCCAA
>NW_017306785.1:689062-694392 GCF_000935625.1 Nanorana parkeri | reverse complement strand
GGCTGAGTCGAACTCCTTCTGCACTTCGGGTCGGCCGAACATGCTGAGCATGTTCGGCCGACCCGAAGCCACGGGAAGCAAGCCGATGTTTGGCTCACTTCACTTCAGGTAGGTCATTCACTCGGCTGCCTACGGCAGCTTAGTGAATAGACCCCTATGTGCTTGCCAAAACATATTGGTAAATTACCCAAACTGCTCCTAGTGTGATTTAGGTATAAGCATTAAACTGTAAGCTCCATTGAGAGACTGATGGAAAAGGTTCAGTATTCTCCCTTTAAGTGCTATTCCATTATGTTAAAGTTTAAATAAATAGTACTACATACAGAGTATGTAGTACTATTTCCATGAGCCACTGCCTCATAGGAGCTTACAGTCCAACAAGCAAGTGCCATTTTGTTCAGAAGCAGACAACTTACCAGGGCATTTTTTATTTGTGTGAATAAAACCCAAAGGGAATCCACAGAAACATAAAACATACAAATTCCATACAGATAGTGTATCAATACAGGATTTCAGCAATGCAACAAGGGTTCAACAAGAGAGTGCAAGAAAATAGCTGGACAAGGTTTCTAGCATGATATATAAACCACAGTAATTGGGTGACATTAGTCAGCTAACCACACAGAACAACGTTGACCTTGGGTTTCAATATGAAAAAAAGATGTGAACAATCTACGACGGAAATAAACCCATGACACAAGTTGGGTGGGAATGTCAGCTGAGATGACAATAGGGACACGGAACAAAGAGTCTTTATTGACCTCAGGAATGAAAATTAATCATAGGTTCATTCTGGCCATCATGGTGTGGAGTGACACAAGCCAACATATGATGTGGAGTAAATAACCTCAAATGAGGTTTAATGAAAGGGTAGGGCACACTATAGTGATATCAGTGCTGGCAATGTTCAGGCATTTACCTTCAGATCTGCTTGGTTCCAGGTTATTTTAGGTACTGGGTTTCCTTTTGCTTTACAGGATAATGTCACAGGATGTCCTTCTGATTCTACTTCAACCTGATGGTTTTCCATGTCCAGTTCTGGTGGGCCTAATATAACCCAAATAGACAAAATTTTTAAGAGATATCTCCCGTCAGCCATGTTCATGAAATTCTTAATTCTTAGTTTAAGTCAGCTAAATATATTTAAGATGCATCAAAACAAAGGGTGCAAAGTCCTATAATTAATTTTGTTTAGAATATAAAACCATGTCCCCTGCCAGCATGCTGCAGACAACGACCCTTGCTCTCTGTGTAGAAGCAAGGGTCTTTCTGAGTCAGACCTGCTTAGCCAGACCTATAGCTCTGCAATCAGCCAAGCTCATGCTCCTTAATGATAGGATAACTCTATCTGTGACTTATCAGGTGGTGTGTTGGACCTCTGCAGAGAGACTGTTGCGTCCACGCCAAGAGCAAGGGGTCTTGTCTGTATCATGCTAATGTTAACCCCGTTCTTGAGCTTTCTGAAAATCAGCATTTACAGCTGCCACCTTATGGTGCCTTCTATAAACTGAGTGGCCAGATTATTATGACTACCCCATCAGTACTTCGTTGGGCCACGAGATGACTTCGTTGGGCCGCCTTGTGACTCCATGAGATGTTGAAAGGTGATGCGAAGAATCTGACACTGCACTGTTGCCCTTCTGTTGTCTTCTACCAGTCTTGCCACTCTCTGTTCTGCCCTAACATTGACTAGTCACTGACGGCCACAATTCGCACGTTCAGACCCAGATTTTCGGCTGACAGTCCAGTCTTTAAACACTTTACCAAAAGCTGCTCTTGAACATTTAACGAATTCTGCTGTTTTGCTGATTCTCGCTCCATGGCTCCAAACGCCAACAATCATCCCACGTTCAAAGGCTGTTAAATCTCGTTGTTTACCCCTATCTTCAGAAACAAAATCACTTCTACTGTCGTGGTAAACAATCTGCTTCCCTATTTATAATGGTCTGGCCCTCTAGCAACTTCAGCGCAAAATTATAGCTAATTTGCCTACAAACGTCAGGTGGTCATAATAATCTGGCCACTCAGTGTATATCTTTGTCTATAGTCATAGTTTGTAAGGTTGAATAAAGACCAATGTTCATCTAGTCCAACCTATGTATGTAAGTGTGCGTGTATTTTTCTGGCTTTACAACTTCCCATATCCCTGTAGATTCTGCAAGAGAAGAAACTCATCCAGTAGTTTCTTGAATTTATCAATGTTATCCGCAAATACCACCGCCTGTGGGAGGCAATTCCAAACTTTCACTACTCTCACAGTGAAATATCCCTTGCGAATTCTACGATTGAACCCCTTCTCTTCTAACCTCTGCTTGTGTCCCTGGGTTCTCAATACAGTTTTAGGATTAAACAGTTTATTCCTAATATTGGGGTCCCCATTGATGATTTTGAAGACGGCAATAAGGTCCCCTCTTAATCGCCTCTTTTCTAAGGTGAATAAGTTAAGATTTTGAATGTGGTCTTCATAACTCAGGCCTTCAAACCCTTTAATTAATGTTGTAGCCCTTTTCGGAACTCTCTCCAGTTCCAGGACGTCCCTCCTGAGAGTTAGCGACCAGAACTGTACCGCATACTCAAGATGGGGCTGATATAGTCTACTGGCTTTAAGACCAGTTCATAGCCACTTTACATGGAAGCAACAGAAATCTGAACACGGGTAGAGAAAAAAAATGTAATGGCATCACTGATTGTTTGCATGCATAGAACCCTGCAACTGCAGTCTCACCTTCCACAGTGATAGTGACACTCTGCTCTTTGTGTAATCCTGGCACTGAGGGAACATCAGCTTCACATGTATAAATGCCAGAATTGGAATATGTCACTTCTTTCAATCTATGTCTGCTGCTTTTAGAGACAACAACATCACCCTGCAATACAGAGAACAAGAAGGTACATACAGTATTAAATATACTACTAAAAGAAGTGTATGAATTTCCAACATGAAAAGAAACAAAGTCTGCAGCACTCATGTAAAAAAAAAAACTTTTACACATTTATTGTGTAGACAGTGTCAAGGATGGCAAAGAATACAGATGTTATGGGGAGACACTGTGTCCCTTTCTCAAGGCAACATAGCGACATCTAGGTTCACTACGATGCCTTGAGGAAGGGACCCTGCATGGCTGAAACGTTGGTATTCTTCGATGCTGTTGATTCTTTGAGGTGTGAAATACATTTACTTGGCATACTGGTGACTTTGCAAAGTAAGGTGCCATACCAGAACTAGAAAAGAACAAACAATCACTTACCGCTTACTTAAAGGTCAAATACTGAGGGGTACAGCTTGGAAATTTGGACTTTATTGTGTATTTGCAACATGACTAATGTGGTCACAGGAACGGGAGGATAAAGTATCAAAGTGAAACTGATGTGGCCTAAAAGGTAACAACAGTGCTGAAGTGTAAGTGGTGCCCACAAGTACCTGTGTTAGTCTTCAAATTGATCTATTTATGTCTGTGGAGCCACTCAGCTCTAAAGCCCAGTCAGTACACGATGCCTCAAGATTCAGTTGAAGTGGACCTTTACCCCCTTTTACTAAAAATCTGCATGCTGATTTAAACTCATCTTACATTCATTAGCTAAACAAACTTGTTTTTAATTCACCTACAGAAAGAGCTCATCTACTTCCTGGTCCAGTTTTGGCACAAATGATGTAAGTGCAAAAGCATTGCGTCTTGGGAAGGTTACATCAGCAGAGCATTGCTGGGAAATCTCATCTGTAATCTCATGAGATCTCAGGGAAAGGTATTTTCCTCTCCTGAGATGATGTGTATGGTCACATGTCCTAGTCACATGTCTAGTCACATGTCTAGTCACATGTGCCAGAGTTCAAGGAAGTAAATGGAGAGCTAGTAATCTGCCCCTAGTAAACATGGCCGCTGTCAGAAGACTGGGGAAGGGAAAGAGAAATACGCTATGCAAAGAATACAAAGCCGGCAATTCTCTAGAAGTATGTGTTTGTCGATCGTCATTACTAAACATTTCTAAAGGTGTGTTTGTTGTTATTTTTAAGATATGGGTAAAGGTCCGCTTTAAGTTATTCTTTGAACTAAGACCCACTAGTTCTCATCCAAATCTTAAGTGATAGAGTTCCTATTGCCCACTGAAGTCCTGTCGTTAGACCACTGAATGACAGGGGTGGATCTGGTGCTAAGAAGGGGTAGGCCTTAATTTTTACTTGGGCAGAAGTCGAGGTCCTATATACAGCCAAGGCTTAACATCCAAAGGTGATCTACAGGGCTGCAGTTATAGATTTAAAGACAAATCCAGGTAGTTTAGAGATGGCTCTACTTGGTTCCCAACTGGCTAAGTCATATTCCTGTCACCAAGTCACATTTCTAATATAAATGCGTCAGGGCCCCTTCTTGTGAATGTTGCAGTCATACATATCATGTATCAATTGCTGTTCCAGAGACAAGGCTTATCTAGTGACCGTACCTTCTTCCAGATCAGGTCAGGTTTTTCTGAGCCATCACAAGAGCAGAACAATTGGACATCTGTCCCAAGTGAAGCTTTAAACTCTTCTTCTCCTGGGATGACAGTCACAGGGTTTAGATCTGTGAAGGAGAGATTAAACAGAACAGAGTAAATGCTAGACCTAGACTGGAAAGCTGACAGCAATGGCAGTTCTCAAAAGGGCTGATGACTGTTCCAAGTAGTAGATGTTCCTGCTGAGCTTTAATTGACCTGGTTTACAAAGGTAGGAATGTGAACACCTTGGAAAGTCATTGCTGTAGAAGTTGTGAGATTTTAATGAGGGTGGAAAATGTGAAGCTATATATCAGCCTTGTGTTATGGATACTGAGATACTGAATGACATTCAAACCCAATGCACCTAAAGCTGGGTAAAGATGGAGCGAATCTTTGCCAGAATTGGCCCGAAATTCACTACGTTGGTGACCCTATTCCATAAGCAGAAGTTGATGGTTAGATTGACTTTTGCTGAAGGGAATATGTTGAAAAACCTTTGGCCATAGGATGCTTGCAGCCATTCAGCTGTAAGCACCATTTGGCCACTGTCAGAATACAGTGGAAACATCGGTGGGATTGTCCATTATGTTGCTTAGCGTGGATGAAGAATTTTTTAATATTTTCTTTGTCCAGCCTGAGGGTTGACCAAAGAACGAAGAAAATATAACAGTGCATACCCTATTTAACTCTCCCACCACAACCTAACCTTAAAGCACTGCCACAGTAAAAGGAAGACAATGCAAAATAACAAAGGAAACAAATAGCCTGGGCCAATCATGGACATCATAATACCTTCCCCCTATCACCCAGGTCAACCCCCTTCATCACTAATAAAATAAAAAATAAAATAAAAATAAATA
>NW_017306785.1:687353-688563 GCF_000935625.1 Nanorana parkeri | reverse complement strand
CCCCCCCCCCCCCATGACTCGGGTCAACCCCGTTGATTACTAAATACCCCCCTTATCACCCGGTAAACTTTACTTACCCTCCTCCTTCACAACATTAACAGGGCTATTCACAAAAGGGTGAAGAGTTTGGAGAAGGGAGGAGAAATGAACAATCTAGGACAAAATAGATGATTTGGAAAAATTCTCCAATTCAGCTCACTTTCCAGTTCATCTATGTTGTCCTAGATTGTTCACTTCTCCGGCCGTCTCCAATCTCTCCACCCTTTAGTGAATAACTCTGTAAGTCTATGCAAGTAAAACTAAAGCACAGATAAGACCAAAATGTTTGCAATTTTTTATAAATATATATAAGGGATGCACCAATACCATTTTTTCAAGTACAAGCTCTGATACTTGTCCAAGTAGTCACAGATACGAGTACTGATAAATTTTTGTTTATTGTCATGTGACAGTTTTTCTAAAACAATACAGACTAATGATTTCAGGACAATTGTGGAATGCATTCACATACAATGTACCACCCAAGCCTTGAGATCTTTAACCCTTTGTTAGGGAAGACAGTCCTGCACATTTAGTTTATAACTGGTAATGAGATCTGCCAGCCCAGTACAGACAGGTTTAACTATGGTAAACATAACTCTGCGGCTGCAACCTTAACATTACATAGAAGAGGAAAGCCAATTTTTCAGCAAGTAAAAAGAATGAAAAAAGGTAAGCAGCAATTTTAAAATATATAAATGCAATGTGAATGGAACATGTAAAAACACTAAAGTAAGTGTTTTCCTATTTTTGTTTCCAAAAGTGGATATACAATTTAAGTAAAAACATTCTAAACCTAAATATAAATTAGAAAATGAATGCAGATAATGAAACACTGAGGTGTGGTTACTTACAGTGCACAAACAGTTCTAACTGCTTCATCAGCTCAATAAAGTCAGGGCTATCAAAGTCCAGCGCTTCGCAGCGATAAACCCCAGAGTCACCTCGAGATATGTTCTGAAACTCATGAACTCCAGTAGAACCAGACTCAAGTTCTTCCTCTTTATTATCCTGAAATGGAACCACTGTTATATTAAACACAGAAGTGTGTAATGCAAACAGTCCTAAATAATAAGGCGGCAGTGCAAACCACAATACCTAATGGCCATAACCCACAGAAACCAATAGGAATTCAAGTATTACTGACTAAAGAAATATCAAAAAGAACATG
>NW_017306785.1:645856-687286 GCF_000935625.1 Nanorana parkeri | reverse complement strand
AATGTGAGTTTTCTGAGTGTTATGCTTACTCTTTGACTTTGGTATTTTCATATTCACTAACTCAGAAAAACCACGCAGATTAAGAGTTGAGGGCTAAGCTACACAGGAAATTGTAAACTCTTGTTCTTGAGAGAATTAACTTGCTCAAAGTCGCCTCATATGATGAGAGCTACACAGAAAATGTTGACTTTCTCAACCACACAAGTAGCATCTTGCCATGGTCAGTTATATATCATTGAAGCACTATACAACATACCACAGGCTAGCAACTGATTGCTAGGCAGATGGAACACATGGTTTCTTACGGAGTAGACTACACAAGTATCATCTTGTTGTGATAAGTTGTATATAATTGGAGCATTGTGAGAAATGAATCAACACTACATGCTATCGAGTGATTGCTAGGGATGTGAAAAACATGGCTTCTTATGGAGTAAGCTACACAAGTAGCACCTTGTCATAATCAGTTGTACATAATTGGACCCATTATTCTCTACTACATGCTGGAAATGAATTGTTGGGCAGATGGATCACATAGTCCTTGGTGGAGCAAGCTACACAAGTATCATCTTGTTGTGATAAGTTGTACATAATTGGTGTATTGTGAGAAATGAATCAATACATGCATACATGCTTTTGAGTGATTGCTAGGGAGGTGAAACACATGGATTCTAAGGGCCTGTTCACACCATATGCAGTGGGTTTCGGCCACTTTCTGGTCGGAACGCACTGCATCGCATTACCGCCGGCTCAGTATTTCGTGGGGCCGGAGGGGGCGTGGCTGGCCATTGAAGTGAATGGCACCATAGCCACGCCCTCCGGCCACAATGCGATCGCCCGTACGGGATCGCAAGGCACATTGTGCCTGCGGTCCGGTGCGATCAAAATGCTACAAGCACTATTTTGATCGCATCGGACCGGATCGCAGACACAATGGAGTAAGCTACACAAGTAGCACCTTTTCATAATCAGTTGTACATAATTGGACCCATTAGTCTCTACTACGTGCTAGAAATGAATTGTTGGGCAGATGGAACACACAGTCCTTGGTGGAGCAAGCTACAGAAGTAGTATCTTGTAGTGATCAGTTGTACATGTTTGTAGCCTTAGGAGACACTGATCACTACTAAGTGCTAATCATGTGGCTTACTTCATACAAAGCCATGTGTTCCATCCATTCCTTGATCATTTGCTACTCCTATTAATTCATTGCTAGCAGTTTTAGCTGCACAACTGAGCTACAGAAAATCTTCTGTGTAGCTATAGCCTAATATTAGAACTACTCTACTTATATGCATATGGTATGGATCAGTCTTTGCATTTTTCAGCGTCTGACTGGGAAGGAAGCAGCAATATTGTCCTTCAGCTATGCAGAAACTACAAGTCTTAGGGTGGCAAATATGTTGTAATGTGTAGTTCTTGCCCAACTAATGAATGACATTCTGCCCTAACAGGGGCCTCAGAGTGGCCAAAGGTCAGTTCCTATAACCATAGTAAGGAAGACATTTCTTGTAGAATCAACCAATCTGACTGCACATCTCATTTTCACAGTACACATCGGACAATAAAAAAATGAGACTTTCATTAGTCATTGTGGGCAATAGCCTTATTTTTAAGTTTTTTTAAAATATATATTTCATATGACAGCGCATATACAACATTATTCAAAGCACCTTTATTTTCTGCATAAGGTACGTTGGTTGGGGATTTCCATCTCCTTCGCAGCGAAGGGTTACTTTGTCGCCCTCCTTTATGGGGCCCACTGGTTCAACCATAAAAGTTACAGCTTCAGTATAATCTGAATGAGAAAAAAAAAAGAATAATGTTTGAAGAGAGAAGCTGTCTTATAAGCACAGTGAAAACAGCAAGCAAGATTAATGGGGCATGAAGATAAAAGTTCTTCAAACTCAACTAATGTTACTTAATTTATAATGCAGTCTCCTTAAACTATTCCTTCGGAAATACTAATTGGCTGTTTTATTGGTGTAAGTACAGGTGTAGGGGTCACAGTCCAAAGTTTAAACCACATCCCCACCTCATTACATCCACCGACTACCGCATTATTTCTCTGCTGGGTACCCTTTTACTGTGCACCCAACCCTGTACTGTACACCCTTCTCTACTGGTTTCTCCTTGATTGTGCAAGGCCCTTCTTCCATTACTGCACAGCCTTCTCTGCTAGGTCCCCCATGATTGTGCACTGCTACCATTTATTTACTGTACACCTTTCCCTGCAGGGCCCCACAACTACCCCTAGTGCACCCTCTTCTCTGCAAAATTCCCCTTTATTGTGCACTCCTCACATTTCTTTACTGTACAGACGTCTTTGTTTGCCTCCCTGTACTGTATGCATACATCCCTTTAATGTATGCCCTTTACTGCACCCCTACCCAATACTGCCTATGGATACATTTTACAGCTATTCACAGTTAGGCCTCATTCACACACAACGCAAGCAAAATTGTATATTGCGTATATACGCGTCTATGCATGTATATACAAGCGTCTATGTGCGTATATACGAGCGTATGTGCGTATATGCGTGGACATTTTAATAAACTGTGCGGGTATACGCGCGTAAAATACGCAGACATACGCTGCCCGGACGCATCTCGGTTCCATTCTGTTTTTGCGCATATATACGCTACGCAAATAAATGGCTCCATACGCAGCTATGTGTATGGAGCCATTTATTTGCATATGTTGCATATGGTACAATACGCACGTACGCACGTATATGCGCGGCAGTGTGAATGAGGCCTTAAGATGTGCTATCTATCTGGAGAAGGAAAATTATCTGGCAGGAAAGTTGCAAGGTCAGAGCAAATCACAAGGACCTTTCCTCAGGGTTCTCTTATGGCACATCAGAGATTCAATGATCGTGTACAGGGGAAGCACACCTGTGCTGGTCCTATAACTGTGCAACTCATCTATAGACCATCTTCAGACAGCATGTCTCCCATCACTGCTGGTGTGCCCAAGATGTTTTTTTTTTATTTTAAGGACGTAAGGAGGGGGAAAGCGTGAACCTGGCCTTAACCCAGGCCTGAATTTATACTACCTGCCTCCTAAGCCAGCTGTCTTTTGACCAGCCTTAGTATCAAAGTAACTAGATTACACATCATAGCTAAACAAGGCACATCAAGGCTAAGAGCAAATAAGTACATACTATGCTATTCCACCACCAAAAAAGCACAATATGTGCAGGGTCAACAACCAAGACTTAGCCAGATTGCACTGGCAGGCGGGGTGGAAGTCTGCATCTCTAAATTATACATGGGAACGTGTTACAGATAACAGCAGGTGTGGGTGGCTGTGTGCCATGCCTGACAGCCCTGCCAACACTTGGCTATGCAGAACCCCTCTAGATCAGTGGCTCATTTGCAGGTCTGAGGGCTGTAATCTCTGTTGTTATTGAAAAGCGTAATGGTAAACAGTATTTAATAAAATAGCCAAACTCAGGAAATTCAGTAAACCACTGAGAAGCAATGTTTTACATGGTCAACTAAGCTAAGCTAATAAGACTATACAGTGCCCACCATACATCAGGTTCTATTATCCATTGTGGGGCCAGAAGGCCTGTGTCTAGGTTGCCTAGATCTTACAGATTTGGTGTTTTTTTGGAAAATTGGCAGATCAAACGGTGTATGAGGTGTATGACCAGCAATACGGTAACTATAACATAAGCAATAATAGGTCCTCAGTTACTCACAATGTAAATTCAATTTGAACTCCCTTGACTCCATCTCACTGGTACCACCGCCTGGTAATGGTAACACAGCTTTGCAAGAGAATACAGCATCAGCATCTTCTTTTCGGGGTTTCAGAAAGAGCGTACTAGATACAGTATACAAGCCAGAAGCCTCGGTTGTCGTGCGGGAGGAAGCGTATAAATCTGCAGGTGGAAATAATTGCGTTTAATAATGATCTCCTCAATGCATTAAACCATCTAATAGCTCAAACTCTACCAATTGTTACTAGAAGGGAGGAGCGAATCTGCCTAGATTTGGCGTGCAAACAATTTTGCAAACTTTTTTTGAAGTCTGCAGTTTGTGAACTTTATGGCAAACCCAAATGAAGTCCAGAGGTGTTGAATCTTGTTATTTAATTCTGCCCATTTGTAGGGCTAATAAGTAAGCTAAGGTCATACAAGGATATGGGAAGCCAGGCATGTCCATGGGGGATTTGTACCTATACCAAAATTAGGAATATAAATGTATAAAAAACAGTATATCTGCCTACACAGAACTGTTACGTCCCCCAACACACTGACAATATGGCTGCAGTGAGCCCACCCTGATATAAAAAGGGGGATGATTCATCTATTCCTTGTAATTATTGGCTTTTGTGACTCATCTGACAAGGAGCAAAGGATATGCACTCTTTTATAGGTGTTCCTTTAGCTCCGAACCTGTAAAGCTTTTGGCCAAAAGTTCATGATTTGTGAAGTTTGCAAATCCTGAGGAACCTATGGTATCCCCAAACCTCATTCCCAGTTGGCAGCTTTTGAAGCAGTAGTTTTTACACAATTGTAAGCGGAAATTGATCACCACAATTCTAATCTTTCCAACTTTTAATGTACCGGACAAAATTTGCACAGCATGTGGGGTTGTCGGCTTCCTTTCAACTGATCAAAGGAGCTGGCTGGAAAATCTTCGTGTGATCAGAGCCAGCAGCCAATGAGCTGCCCGCACTAATCGGGTATTTTGACAGGTGCCAACGGCAACTGTCAGAATACAATGCAAACCACAGGATTCCTCAATCGACACGCTGTTTGGGTTGATTGAGGAATCGCGTCAATTTCTTCCGTTCAGTCCGTGAGAAATTGACAGGTGTATGGCCAGCGTAAGAGGCATAAGCTGTCAGTTTAACAGAATGGATGAAGTCATTGAAGGTTTAGAACATCCATTGTTTTGACCCTGCTAGGAGTGCTTACATTGTCATATTCTATTCGGGTGGCTTGCAGTCCAACTGCTGCAAAAGCTTTTTATTTGTTTTGGATAGTGAGGAAGGGTTCAGACCTCAGTCTGGTTTTTATTGCTGTCTGTGTTCCTACTAGTGAAAAGCTTAAAGGAGAACTATGGGGTAAGTGTTTTTCCCCACAGTTTTCCTAAGGGTCACGGGAGAACACAAACTAGCATCCTCCCGTGACCTAAAGCTCAGTATACTGCGAGCTATAGCTCGCGGTATACTGAGACAACCGCAGCCGGGACGGATCCCAACATTATTGTCGAGATCCACCCAGCTGCGTGATTTCGACAGGCGGGACAGTCAAGGAAAATGGCGGAAGCACGGTTGTCCTTCGAGGAGTATAAGACCATTTTGAAGTGGTATTTAAAATTCGAGATTGTTGTGGAAGTACAAGGACAATGGAGGTATGAGTATGCAAAAGAACCTCCAACACCCTAACAATTACATGCATTCGTGATAAGGGAAGAAAATGAAACGGCATGTGCAGTGATACAAGTGGACGCTTTAGTCAATGTTGCTCAAGCAGTAGTTCACCATATTTCAGAAGTGTCTGGACGCTGATGGTAACCACTTTAAACACCCCTTGCAATTGCAAAAGTAAAATGTGACTTGTATTCATCTTTTGTTATCGGTATATATTGAGTACTACAATTTGAATACAGTTTTTCCTTTCTTAAAATGTGTATACTTTTTTTGGCCCATTGACTCCTGGTGGCCTTTTCAGGGGATCATAATGCTGGGAGTCAGAGGCAAGCTGCCTGATCAGCTGTCACAGTGGGCACATCGCTGGCAGCCCGTCCCGCCAGCTCCCGATTCTAAAAAGTGACCAGGAGCTGTCTCTCAACAAAAAACAGTGGACCTGCTGACGCATGTATGTGTATAGATGGCAGGAAGACATAAAAAGGAAGAAGATTTCTCACAATGAGCTTTACCAATGGCTCAATCAAGGCACAGAAATCTAGTGATCTACTATAAATACTGTTTTGCTGTCCTCAGAAACCAATAGGATTCTCTTATTCAGGTTTCCGGTGCAGGACAAGAATGAAAAGTAGAATCCAACTACTTGCTATGGGTAGCAAGAACAATTTTTTCTTCAGATACATTTTAATCTAGGCTAGATGGCATATTAATACTTTGAAAATGACATGGTCTTTTCCAAATACAAGTCTTCACCAGGTTCATACCTGTCCCCTTTTCATTGCCAGCATTTAAAGGATCCTGGTTTCTGAACCACTTAATGGTTGGAGCTGGATAGGAGTTCCGACTGATGCAGGTTCCAACCTTAAGAAACAGCGACAAAAAGATATGGGTGCATAGAGGAACATTATACTAAGTGACCAAACACTAGTTGAGAAACACAATTTACAGACAGATTTGCAGGTTATTGCTCAGGTCTTATACACATGAACCTATCCTTATATAAGCAGTCCGTGCAGCATGGTTTGCAAAGAATTTATACAACTTTAAATCATCTTTAGATCCTGTTTGGGGATGTAAAACACAGATCATAATGTAAATGCTGACTGTCTCTTTACATCAGTTCTCCCATTATGGTTATCCTCACCCAAACTGAAGCTACATGATGCTTTAAAAGCTTCAAGACAGCTGCTTCCTAAAAGCTTTGCACATGCTTTGTAAAAACCTACTGCACACAAAACTCTTTTACAAGTTGAAGTCTTAACAAAGCTCTCCTAGTATAGAACGAGTAGATTTTGTTGCCCAATTGAATACATCACAAGTCATTGCAGCGCTAAAATATAATGTCAATTACAAACATGTGACATTTAGGAGTCCGGCATACATCTAAAAGTGGGAAGGCAGAGCAATAGATAATAAAAATCTTAACAAACACCTCTGATGCAATATCCTCCGTTATTGATAGTAGTTGTAAATTTACTGTAAGCTCTGGAGCCGACGGGGACACTGGGAAGAGAACAAAATCATTAAATAAGTACAATTTTACAAAGGCAGCACTTAAATGTGTTGTATATGAATTAATAAGATCAAATAAGGGAATATTGATAATGTGCATTCCCCACTAAATACCAAGCAATGACAAAGCATCACATAAGGTATTATATATAAAACATCCTAGTTTTATGTGTCTATAAACTAAATATCCACTTATAAGGTAAATAATTAGTCCAGATTTTATAAGACATCCTAGTGCAGAGGTGAAGAAACGCCTTGTATTCATAGCCAGATTGTGGACACTCAACACCAATAGGAATAATGTTCAGGTCAACCATGAGTTCCAGCCAACCCCAAGCTATTTGCGGTCTGACCAATGGGCAAACAATTGGCCCACTGGCAAAACCCTTGTCTGTGTCCCAGCAACCAATGATACTGTGGGTCCACCAACGTCTTGACAACTAATGATTCTGTGTGGCCCAGCCACTAGCGTCCTAACAACTAATGATGGAAAATTACAAAACTGCTTACCTTGCCCTCTGATGCTTTTAGGAGGCATGGGTGACATCACCATTTACTGTGCCTCACCTTTGCCTCCTCCCATAGCTTGGCACTCAAAATCCCCTAAGAAAGAACTCTTGCAATGGGCATTCTGATGGTATTTTGAGCCCCCAGCTCGGCAGGCAGGTACAATAACATCAGCCATCCCTCCTGGAAGCCTTGGAGGCTGGGGCCAAAATCATTTTTTTTTTAAAGGTTATCTGTTTGTTTACAGACTGTGTCTTAAATATGTGTTGGGGAAGAAGCAGGGGGCTTGCAAAAAAGTGTACCTTCAGTTAAGAATGGAAGGTTCACTTTAAAGAAAAATATAATGCAGAGATATGTTCTAAATGAGAAGAGGGAGGTTTGGTAGTAAATGTAGGTAAATCCTAGACATACATTTTTTTTTCTTAAAAGGTTCCTCCTTTTCTAAATTTGTATTGAAACTTTGCTGAAGCTGCAAAGTTGCTGCCCTTGCCAGTTACAGCAATTAGTTGAAGATTCAGTAAAAAGGTAGGAATGCTGATAGTTTCACTTAATAGAGAAGAGGCTTCCATCACCTAAGGACACTAAATTCCAAAGATTGCTGGGAGTGGTAGGGGTTATACGAGGGTCCTCATAGCTCTGGCCAGTGTATAATCACCTGGTGATACCAATATATTACACAGTTGTCTACGAATTGGACCGTGTCCTGTATTGTACGATCAAGAAATGTATACTGATTATTCAAAGCACTTACACAGCACCAATCAACCGCCTGGGTAGTGCATGACTGATTTAGCAGTGACTGTATTGACAGACAACTAGAGAGCAGCAGTAACAAAAAACTCCAATACATTTACAGTCAATAACAGACATCCATACTCACCATAGACCTTCAGCTCGGTGCTGCCCTCACCACTCCCCTCACTGGTAGAGGTCACCCTGCAGTAGAATGTGCTTTCGTCTTGGACACGGATATCTTTGATCACCAGGCTGTTGTCACTTTTAATTGCGGCTCGTTCTGTGAAGTCCGTTCCCTGGTCCACGGATGTGCGCCCATTGTTATAGGTAGCAATACGGACTCGAGACCCCTCCTGATTTATCTGTGCATGTCCAAAAGAGAAGAAAATTGTAAGGCACAAACTAACACAGAGATAAGCTAAAGATAAGTATTACGTAGAGAAATGTAAAGCAAAAACTTAATGGATCTGCAGTGAATAGTATTAGTAGAATTTACAGTACCTTAAAATGATCTGGTTTTTATTCCAGGCTTACGCATACTGTTTCATAATGTAATATTAACTTTTAATAAACAAATCTGTGGATATGCCCTCTAATAGCTGCATGATCTTCAACTGCTGTGAGAAAATCACTTACTTTACATTATAAGCCAAATGTATTAAGTGATTTGCCAAAAATCTGTTGGCTTACTGACTGCTCTAAGTAGCATCCATCTTAACCTGGTGCATCATACCATACCAGCGTCATAGGAAAATGATATTTTAAGCCACTGTTCTGACAACACAAAAATATTCAGGATACATTCTGCAATGATTAAATTGGACTAGATGGACATCCCAGGTAGTTGGAAGCTCTTTGTGTTCAGTGACAAAGTGAGATCCCCCTCTCACAGCTTCCAGGATAACTCACAGTATATATATCACATACAGCGCCAACTTCTGATAAAATCTGGAACTGCGGCTGTACCATGATAATTTAGTCATAGGTGTAACTTGGTGAGCTCAGTCAGTCCCTGTTTTTTAATGACTTGAATGCACCAACAGAAAGATCTCCCTGCCATAAATCCTGATTGTCCATGTCCACCTTGGAGGTTTGCATGTTCCTGCCAATGTTTGTGTAATCCAGCTCCTCCTACTGCTTTTTTGTGCAGTGTAAAATAAACAGAAAAATCGAACAGCGAGAGCAGCATCCATCTTAGTGGCCAACACGGGTCTGCAGACTCAAACTCAAGTGCAGATATCTCAACAAGAATTATGCTCTATTACCTGCTGGTGCAAAGATTTGATACTATATACCAAAAAACACTCTTAACCCCTTTGAGTTCAGGCATTCCTGAAGTGACTTAGCTTACAAGCCCTGATAAAGGGGAAGTGTGTGAGCCCCCAAAACGCATTGGCTTGATAATTGATGATTTTATATAAATAAGGAAGTACTGTATACTAGACCCTAACACCATTGATGTGGCACCCTTACTGCTATCTGCTGGATAATTGCTGACTCTCTCCATGTCCACCTTGGAGTTTGAATGTTGCCATGGTTTGTGTATTCTAACTTGTCTTGTTGCTTTTATTTTTGCAATGAAAAATATAATTTAAAAAAAATCTTACACAGAGGGTGTGATCCTTGATATTGGCTACAGCGGGTCTGCAAACTGAGGGACTCAAACACAGATATCCCACCAAGAATTAAAAAAAAAACCTGTTAGATGTTCTCATTCTCTGGCATCTACCAAGCACTGAAATATCAGTTTTGAGTGAAAATGACCCTTTAAATATGTTTGTCACACCCGTGACTTTGATCAGATTCAGTACACAATATGCACCAGAAAATCTCTTGTGAATTGACAAGTAAATTGCTAAAGCAATTATGCTCCGAAGACTTGGAACGCACCATTGTCAAATCTTCATCTCATGTGTGATGGGGGAGAGTCTTCCTCCCCCAGTTTACTTCCACTTGTCAGAGCAAAAGCTGTTGACAGTTAATGCAGATTAGTGCATTCCTGATGAGAAAGTCAATTCTGTTGTCACCTTAGAAAAGCACAATTATGTTTTTTTTTACCCATTTACCTACCAGGACTGGCTTAGAAAACCCATAAAACCAAAGATTCTGTTTCATCCATAGTCGACTATAAGGTTAAAAGGTTTTCCATAAAACGGGTTAATCTCCTTTCCCTTACACAAAGAAATGGGTGGTGATAGGGAAGGGGGGTGGAGAAGGGGCTGTTCAATGATCTGAGCCTTCAATACACTGGTGCTGGACAGCCAGCACCATCCTACAGTAGAAAGACCTTTCAGTACTTGTTCACATTGAATGAGTTGTCATGCATTTTGCTGTTTTTAAGTGCAAGGAAAACGCAAAAATAAGTCCATTGTTTTAATACAACTAGTTTATCCAATGTATCGCACTGCAGTTGCAGAAAAAATGGACAGCAGCATGTGACATTGACCCATGGCTTAATACAGAAGCCACTTTTCGAACATGTCGGTATACCGGGATCCCCTTTTTTTTGCAACAGTATTACCAGTGATGGTCTGTGCGGGCACCTGACTTTGGTGGGCAATGTGTTGATTAACCTGGAGCGACACTATGGTTCATCAACAATGTACTGCAGTGCTTTGGAAAAATCCTGCATGCCGTGCAGTGGGTGTATTAACCTGCACTGTGCCACTAAAGTCAATACAATTAAAAAATGCAATGCGGCACAACAAGTCCTATATATTATATCAAGGCAAAAGGGCACAAATCACATTAACACATATATTTTATTGTGTGACCCTTCAAATCCTTAATCCAGGCAAAGCTTTTAAAGGATAACTCCATCTTTCTTACCATGTGTTATGTTACACCCATATTTATGGTGTAACATGAAACATGATCACATCTCCAGCACCCCACCCCCCCCAAACAGTTCCCACTCTACCTCAGTATGAGCAGGGGCTGGGGAAATAGTCTGCAGGAGCCTGCAAACTGCATCTACAATCCACTATGATGATTGAAATGCTCTGCAGGTTTCAATACAAAAAAAAAATCAATATCTGCACATTTTTTCTTTTGAGTGTGCATTTATTGATTTTTTTATTTTTTTTGCAAAAAGGTGGACTTTACCTTTTGAGTCTTAAAGTACCCTAATTAAAATGCATTTCAAGAGAGAAAATATAAATGCACTCAGTATAGAGACCATGATTCTCAAATACGTATAATGCTAGGTGTATAGATGCAGCTCCAGTTTTAACTGTTCTCCTTGTTCCAGCTACCATTCTTGAAAAGCTTAAAGTCAAAGAAATAAGTGGAATAATACATAGACATCTCCAATTTATATACAATAAAATATCTTCAAGATGCACTCCAAACCTTTCTTTATATGGTTACTGTGAGTTAGTCCAGCCTAGAATCATTATATGCTTCCAACTACCAACTCTATGTCCTGAGTTTCAAGAAAAGATTAATCTATCAACTGGGACAGAATATTGATCAGTACTCCGCCACCGACTGGTGATTAATTTTCCTACCAATCTCAGAATCTGCTAAGCAACGAGTGGGTAGATTCTGTACTCATTACTCTGTTATTGAGATTCTGGTCAATGTAAAAAGGCTTCGGTAAAGCGTTTCCACCTCTGTAACCTGTTTCATTGCTTGTTTTTCAGCCCTGACACACCCAGGACAGAGCTTATCTCTGGGTAACAGTATGAAAAGATGGAAAGAAACAGTTTGAAATTCAATGAAAAGAAAAAATAATCTCCCTGGTGGATGATTGGTCTTGGGCTATAGGGAAAGTGCGAGCTACAATGATGGGCCTTCCACCATTAGAAGATGCCTTAGATATCGCCACCACTTCAGATTATCCATTAAGTCTTAGTGTTTATTACTCATGCCTCGCAGTGCTGTGGTCCTTGGTTCCATTCTCACGAAAGACAAAATCTCCATTGGCCTTTCATTAGTTTTCTCCAGGTGCTTTGATTTCCTTCATCAATCCAAAATCATAGATTGACTGGAAACTGCAGCACTGATCCTTGTGAGAAGATCATTGTGACATAGTGCTGTAGACTACACTTTAAAGATATTAGTCATTTGTTTATGCTATATAACAAAGCACATTTCCAAATGAGCCCTACTGTTCCTTCTACACGATAACATAGATGCATACTTACAAATGACCACTCTACACCGTACTTTGGTGTGCCACTGAACTTCGGTGTACACCTCAAGACTGTCTCTTGTCCAATTTCAATTTCAACCTTCGGAGGGACGGATACCGTTACTGCACAGAGGCAGCCTGCAAGAAAGAAGCAAACATAGTCATTATTATCCAGCGCAGCCCAGTGTATGGTTCTATCTATGAGGAATCAGACTACATTAAGAGTTTGGTTGACAACATTCAGTCCACAGGAAGCTTACTTCCTATCTCTAGGCAAAGCTTTGTTTTTAAATTTTTTTGGTAGAATGGGGAAGGGTTAGACCCTCCCTCAAGTTTTTATTGCTGCCTATATACCCATTGGTGAGATTTACTTATTTGTACTGGTGACCATTGTCACCAAGAAATAAATCGAGGGATATCCAAATTTTAGAGTTGTCCCTAGAACAAGAGGTGAGAAAAATCTTCCAATGGGGATACCTGCTTTGGGCACAACTCTAAGAAGGAAATTCCCCTCGCTTTGGTAAAGCTTAACTACCTCCTGTTGCATCTCAATGATAGTAAGTGTAGGGATATTTTCCCAATGGTACACAGACAGCAAAAAATATACAGGCAGGAGTTTTAACACTTTCCTACTTTATCCAAAATGTAAAAAAAAGAGTTGGTCTATACATACACTTCAGAAAAAAGAAACACAAAGCATTTTGAATCATCACTAAGGCACCCATGAGATACCAATATTTACATTCGGATTTAGCAATGGTTTTGGCAAAGAGAACGTGTAACCAAAGGCCATCTGTAATAATCTTAAGCTGGGTACACACTGGTAGATTTTCATACGAATGTTCATACAAAAATCCCTTTAAAACACTCAATAATGCACCAGAAACATGATAAACTGACTTTAACTTTTCATTTTTAAATTAATTAACCACATTCACTATTAGAATTTAATTTGATCATTTCATTGGAAACATTTTCCATCCCTCCCCCTCAATTTTTTTTTGTAACCATGGTCGAAATCGATGGGCGATTTGACTCCATTCACTATTAAAAAAATCGAACATTCAAAAAACACATTTTTTTGGATGGAAATTCTAACTGCATATACCAAGCTTTATTCGCCACTGAATTGTTATAATAGTGCTGCCTTATCTCTTAGGGATCACTTGAACTTTTTATTGTTTATTGTATTCTTTCGCTTTAATCTTGCCCGAGCAAAGTGCTTACAACAGTCAATCAGACAACTGTCATTTAACAATGGAGCTGTCAGGATTACATGAAAGAGAACGAAAGGCTTTGTTAAGCAGTTTTTGCCTATTCCAGCAGCCCAGTGTTGTTACCAGTACTGAGCTTAGGCAATAGACAAGTCAGCCTTTACGCCTTCAACTCTGACATTAAGATGCCATGTCAACTCCGAAAGGGAGAGAATACAAGTGAATAAAAGCACACATATATAACCCTAAGAGGTAAAGCAGAAACATTATAACATGTTAATTGTTCCTGCTCTTTTTAATTCCTACTCACAATGAATTGTTTCAGAAACTGTTATGCATGCATATACCCATGCATGTGATAAATCAGAGAAGGAAAAGGACTCTTGTGACTTCTTGTGATTACTTTGTATGCTCTAAGATTTCAAACTAGGAAACGTTATTCAACTTTTCTCCCCATTACAAATGATCAATTACCTTAATTCATAATACAACCTATAAAAAAATAAATCTAAAAAATGCCAATACATATCTAAAAGTTTGCAGAAATGATCAGGCCGCCATATGTGTAGACTAGGGTTGCCACCTTTTCTTCAAGCGAAACCCGAACACTCAAGCAGCACGCAGACATTTTTTGGGGAGAATGAATCGTGGCTTATGCATATGTAAATAGCGTCGCCCATTCATATGTAAAAATCACAGTTGAGACTATTTTCAGTAGGAGTCGAGTAGCCCCAATCCTAATTTTGGTTGCCCCTGGCTGCCTGACATCTTGTGTCTGGGTTTCTGCTGCCATGAAACCTGGACACAGCATTCAAATCTCGCACTGTCCGGGTGAATCCTGGGCAGGTGGCAACCCTAGTGTAGAGAACATCATAACACATACTATAGACACACCAGCATACAGAGCCAGTTACACTGTGCAGTGTTCAGTGTTCAGGTTACCTGGATCTATCCAGGCTACTTAAACGCATAGGACGAATGTGCACCAGGCACAAGGTTACACAGGAAGAGATACTGCTTGTGTGGATTGATCAATATCACATGGAAAGGTCAGGCTTTGCTGTGTGACACTCACGGTATGTAAAATAAAGAGCAAGAAGCAATATGAGTACCCACAGGAAGGAAATGCAAGGAATGCATAAAATAAAATAATTGGTAGCAAAATACAATGTGACAGAACTGCATTCACAGACAGCAAGTAATCAAAATTCATCATTCACTGACCTCAGTAAATTCAAAGAAACCGAATTTAATTGCTTTCTGCCTATCAGAAATGTTCTTTATACTGTGTCACTTAAAGTAAACCTTTATGTTTATATGTACAAAATGACTTTTCCACGTCAGATAAGGATACTTCGACTATGACCGCAGAGTCTACAAGGCCCTTACGGTGATTACTTGATTACTGGCTATCTGAAACTGTTTTTTCTCAACTCCCAGACCTTGAATTGATAATGAGTAACTCGCCTGTGAATAGCAAAGACTCTAAAGCACACATATTAATTCCCCAGAGACTTGTGACAAGATGTTTTAAAGAATCAATAAACCTAATATACAAGCACTTCCATATTTAGTTAAACTGTCATCCCTTTTTGGAGGCCTGAAACATCCTCAGGTATCACTAATAAAAATAAATACATTTGTACACATATAAATAAATTGCAAGGCAATTCTTATGTCCCTATTCAAACCTAAGCAATCAATTGTGTGTTTGCCAAAAATGTGACTATGCTCAACACGAACATTCCCATTATATTCAATGGTGCTTTTTTTTGGAGAATTGCATGTTTTTGGCCCCATGGGCTTCAATGGGAGCTAAAAACGCATGACAGACTCATTTTAGTGCAGTTTTCACGCATTGTTGCACCTAACAACCAGTCTTAACAACCTCAGGCCTGTGAACAAAATGGAAGATTCAGGAGTCTCGGATTTGGAGACTTTCTGGTGAGGGCCCACAGGAACTTTTATGATCCTAGTAATGGCAGTAGCAAGAGGGAGACAGCCTGGGAAGAAATGGTCTGCTATGGTTATTGTTAGACCCTTGTCAATTTCCCAGCATTCCACTTGGGTACATAATATTGGTACAGACCACATGTTCATAAACATGAACAGAAACCCTTAAATTGCACCCAATTTAAAAAAGCGAAGATTTGCTATGTTGTAGAGGACATTTAGAAATGTTAACTGTGCATAAGCAGTAGTGTGAAAAGTCCTCCTTTTGTCTGGAATTCCTCCTGATAAACAGCAGTACAATTCCTGGTATGTGAGTATACCTAGGCACTCCTGCACATACAACTGCATAGCTGTATAACTGTAGTCTAAAATCTGAGGCACTGTTACCTCTGACTACTAGGGGTTTATTTACTAACCTTATAAACACACCACGAACATGTATACACCTCTGTAGTGTGTTCCCTCCCAGCATGATCTATGGGTGGAATCTAAACACCTTTGTAGTGTGTACACACCCAGCAGATGTGTTGTGCAAAGCCCTGCCCTGAATTGCAAGGTGATGTTGTGTAAATTAGCTCTACATTGTGTTGCTTGCGTTGATGAATGCGGGAATGTAAATGCATTAGCTAACCACTGTGAAGCAGCATTATATATGCATCATGCGCATGATTTTTCCATATATGGCATTAGTGGAAACATGCTTATAGAGACTTTTTGGTTGATAAATACGCTTTGCTGTGTAAAAATCACACGCACCTGGTGCGTGCGTGTGTTTAGGTTAGTAAATCACCCCCCTAGACTCAAGAGATTTGGAGATGCCACGACCGTCATTAATGGGGAAACGATCAGCTGGCAATACTGGTGACTACCCTCTGTCTGTCTTTTTGACAACAGCGTCCAGAGGCAGGTCTTTAGAACTATGATAGTCAGAAATTTGATGTACATCATTAGCACCCTAATCTCATTGTATAGACAGTCGATCAACAACCTTCACTAAACAAAGTTGAAGGCTATGTTAAGATTGTGTTACTTGAGCTATTAAGACTTGCCTTGAGACTTTTCTATGGGGCCCTCGTCTTATAGCTCTAGTGTTGAATGTGTGTAGAGGGCAAACGTGTCCAGAGGTGGCCAAAAAGACAAAAATAAACAGAAAGCCATATATTGTATTGACTTTGCTTAATTTCTGCTCTTCAAATTGTCGTACTTAAAAAGCAAAAGGGCACTCTGTTGTCTGGTTTAAAAAACCCTCACAAAGCAGGACCTGCAAAAGAAGAGGATTTATACCCATCTGTCCCCCTGCCTATTGCTCCAAATACGTTCTCTTGCAGAGCAGCAGCCTCTTCACATCCAACGCATTTTGGAGAGTGTTCTACGCCTGGGCCCTCCACCGTGTGTTGTAGGTCCTTCCACTGCCTGCTATGTTTCTACAGGGCACAGCAGTGATGTAGGAATCAAAAGAAGGAACCACTGAATATAGTTGGAAACAAAGTTGGATGGAAGTGTTGAATGTGAAGATTCTTCAGGAGATCTGAGCTATTGAACAGATGCAAGGAATGGGTGGAGGTACAAGTGATTATAAAGCCTCTCCTTTTGTAGGTCCTGCTTTTTAATTTTTTTTCCACCAACGACTTTTATTTTCCAACTTGTTCATTTTAATTCTCCCCCACAGCACATACCTGTTCTTCACTGTCCTGCCCCTCCAGCAGCAACAAAGCCACCTTGTGTAAACTAAGAGTCACTCAGTCACTTAAGTCGTAGATTACACAATCTCTTGGTGGTTAGACCATTGCTGTTGCATGGAGAAAGTCATATTTTCTTCCATACCTAGAAGTACTTGTTATTTTCCCCATCCTAGCAGCTGAGTGGAGTCCACAGGAGGGTATGTGCTTCTGGGTATGGGACGGGGGAGACTTGTTGTTTTCTCTAGCAAGCGCAGATGTTTGCTTTAATGCTGGCCTTGTCAACTATTTTACTCAAGTGGGGCACTTGAAATAATCTTCAGGTCTTGGGGAACCCCTTCTAAAAATGCTTATACCTACAGCTAATAGTACATTAAACTGATGAGTACAATGTAGAAAGTTTTAAATTAAAGGATAAGTTATGTGACATTTATTGTATTTGACACCAAGGGCAGATATTTCTTACACCCCCTTTCCTCTCTCTACAACAACAATTGCAACTGAAATGAAAGATAATAATGGTGAATAATGAGAAAATGGTGACTGTAACGTCTGTGGTCAGTGAAGATCGGTTCGGTTGAACTCGATGGACATGTGTCTTTTTTCAACCTGACTAACTATGTAACTGTGTAAGAAATGCCTCCTTACATTGGTGGTCAGCATGGTGGGAGATCAATTTGACATAGCTCAAGGAACCCCAAGCAACCAAAGGAGGAACCTTAGTGTTCAAAGAAACTTGTTGAGGAAGGCTGATTTAAAGAAAGAAAATTGTTCCAAGAGAAAGTTTCCTTACTTTAGATTTTTCTGATGCAAGTTAGAAGATGATAGGGAAGAATCTGACTTGACACTGCAAGCAATAAGGACACATTTAATACAGGAAGACCACATTTTGAGTTTCACAGAACAATAATTGAGAACAGAGTATGCTGTATGCTTTGAATGACAGGTTAAAGTAATCAAAGGAAAACAGTCTCACGGTCTTAACCCAGTTTTGCTATTTCTAACTGCAAATATTTTTCTATTTCTGGTCATGTGGGAAAGTGGACAGCAAGCTAGATACACAACTCAGCCCTATAAATGTATAAATGGCATAACAGTATTATCTTTTTTATTTTGCTGTCAGTCACAACTTTGGCTAATCTATTTTGGGGAAAACATTGATTTACTTTTTGCTTCATATTAATGTGTGGCGTGGCTTTCACTTGCAGGAGGGAATCATATGGTTATCAGCACAAAGGGCCTCATGAATATAACAAGCACATGAAAAAGTACCTGCATTGCCCAATAGCAACCAAGCAGAATCTTCCTTTCATTTTCTAACTTATATCAAATGGTTGCTTGAATGTATGTTGCTATGGGCAACACAAGTCTCTAAGAAAACAGTGATGCCGACATCTTTTAATGACTTATGTCAGATGATATGTAAAGAGTACTGTGACTTCAGCAAAAGCTCGGTACGGATGTAAGGATCTGATGAGGGTTTTACAGGTCAAGGATGCAGCCTATTTTCTTCTTCATTTTCAAGCTAAAGAAAGTTATTGGAGACACAGCAGAATGCCAAACACTGTTCCAAAATCAAAAAATACAGCAAGCATTTTGAAAAGACCTCCACCTAAAATTGTTCTTTTAGAGGAAATATTTCCTGCAATATGGAGTCTGCCCCTTCTGAAAATGTTAGGTGGCTTGCTGTTGTCCTAAACTACTGCCTTCAGGACTTTCCAAGTCATGTATTGGTAATAAATGTGTACACTAGAAGTTTTGACATCCATTTGGGCCCGTGCACATGTTAGCAATCCATTGTGGTGCATTAATGCATTGCATTAAGGCTGCCAATGTACCACAATGGATCAAAAAACACACATTAAGTTTTTTGGCAAGGCAGCACACTGCATTGCAAACACTGCACACTGGATTGCATGGTACAAGTAGTTTGCTGTGGTGTGTTGCCATCTACTGTACACTGCCTTGAAGTGGCCTTCAAAATGAAGGACACCACAACGCACAGCATATAGACCTGTGTATTGCAGAAACGCACGGTGCCACATTGCACGTTCATGTATCACACAAGTGTGAATGGCCCGATGATTTCACTGGCTGCATTCTTCATCCAGGTCAGCATCTCAGAATGTATTGAGGCCAGTAACAGATATTATTTTCAGATTGAAGCCATCAGAGGTAGTCCACAAATTCCCCTTGATACATGTTTCATTTAAGGGTCCCTAACAGCACTGGTATATGGAACAAATGTCCCACATTCCAGTTCCCACATTCCGATTGGTTCATTTCTTCACCCAACTACTGCAAAATAACTACATATGTTCCTGCCGAATGCATATAGTAATTGACATTGACAGAGTAGTAACTTGACTGTGGGAATCTACCATGAGTTTATAGTTTAGGACTACTACAATAATTCTCAAAAGAGAACCATTCAATCATAGTAGCTGCACTGTAAAGAATACGGGAACAAAGTTTCCAAATGATGAGACCTGAAAACTCACCCCGATTAGTTTCCTTAATTTTTTTTGTAAACTGGGGAAAAATAGAGTATTGTTTCTTGTTATAATAAATAATTTGCATGAAAATAGGTGTCAATGTGTTTTTTATTTAACACTTTATGAACATAATGCAAATGGGTAAGGGATTGGTGGTTGGAAAGGGATTGGTGGTGGGACATTACTTGACACTGGTGGTGGTGCCCTTTGATCTGTTTATTAAATAGTTCCCCCAAAACTGATATTTCAAAGTCTTGTGATTACTAGAGGGTTAAACCACCTGACAATCTCTTGGACCTCCATTGGGTTCCAAGGTCTGCACATATGCTATGGCCATTATATGGGTTTCTGCTTCTTTTTAAAAAAAACAGGAGGGATTTGAGCATGCAAAACCATCTTACGGTTGGAGTAGCCAAGACATATAAGAATACAGCACTTGCCTCAGTCCAACAGGGTCCATCCATGATTAAAATATCATTTTCAGGTAGCAACAGCTGAAACTGCTACTTACCCGGTATTGAGACATTTTCATAAAAGGTAAACTTATTGAACTTATGGAGTACAGTTTTGCACTCCGAAGACTGATATGCTCAAGACTCTCTTGTGAAGAAAGTTTAGGGCAGGTAATCAAGCAGCCTGATGGAAAGCTGTGCCACACCAGGCCACTTAGCATGCAGGGCGCTCAACAAAATAGTCCCAAAATTCCTAACTCTGTCTCTATAACTTCCACTTTCATTCACTAACTCCGACATTAGTCATCAACAGATCCCATAACTGAGCCTGCTTATCTGTTGCCACTTACGTAAAAAAATGTGTGACGGCCTACAGTGGGAACCAGTGTCATGAATAAAAGCTGCTGGAAAATGGACTGTATTTGGATGCAATGAATGATGCCATCACAACATTAAGTAAAAGCACTACAGCCAGCAATTCACTTTAGCTGATAATAACCTTCAAAGAATGTGCCCGATACCAATACTATTAGAAAAGCGATGGTCACTATAATGCTTTATAAGGACTCTTTGCCTGGTGACCCAACCTTTGCTGATTGATTGTGGGAAAGGATGGGCAAGTACATTAGCAAGACAAAAGGGTACATTAGGCAGTCCATAAGCTAAAATATATAAACACTTTTTAGTACCATCTGATGACATTTTGCTAAATCCTGCATTGAGTAATCAATGCAATCAAGGTTGAATCTGTTTTCCTATGGTTCATTTTGCTCATCTCGAGTCATGACTTCACATTCACGTGTGCATACCAAACTCTCCCTGCTGCCATGCCGTGCTCACCAAACCATGCTCTATTAGTACGAACCCTATTGTTGCTAGCAGTGGTTGAATAATTAGGTGGCGATTAATTAGCAGTTTTGAGGCCAGGATGCCCTTTAATACAGGATGTAGATGTATGATCCGGGATGAAGAGCAAGCAGAGTCAGTCTGTTGTGTGCAAACCTGAGGCTTTGAATCTGGGTAGCAGGGCAGGAATTAAAAGCTTTCATTATGCTTTCATTAAAACTGAAAATTAAGTCTTGCATTGTATTCAGTGGACAATGTCTGCCTTCCTGTTTTTTTCTATTCAAGCATAACCACACTACACTCCACTACTTTAAACTACCTTGTACCAGAAAACTGGGAGCCCCTGATCCTGAGCCTACAATTCTATATGTGACCAGAGGCTGCAGTTCACACCAAGAACACAGTGAATCCTGGCTGCAGTGGACAACATGAAAATCAGATTAAGGTAAATGTAGAGGACTTTCTGAAATTGGCACAGTTGCCATGTTTGCCACTGTAGCATGGAACTGATCTTTAACCTCTTCCTCTCACAATCTGTTTATGAACGTTCCCCAGCACCATACCCCATGCTGGGGATACATTAGTAAATGCCCTCCTTTTTGAAAGCCAAAACTCCATGCAGTTTCTAGCTCTCAAACCCAGCTGTCAACTGACATTTGGGGTCCCAACGGTGATCGGGATCCAGATAGAATGTTCCTGATCAAGTCGTTACAATGTCGGCTATGACATAATAATCACATACAGGCCGGAGGCTTCACTGACAAAATAAAACTTTAGCCTGCAGATGAACGCCACCATGTTCAGGCTGCAGTGGGATCTGCACTGCCTTCTACTTAATAGTGTACACTTTTAGATACGGTTGCATTATTTAAAAAAAAAAAAAAAATTAAAAAAAATATGAAGAAAATAATTTAAAAAAATTTTTCTTTATATTTTTTTGCATCTGGCAGCCCATAATTAGGACAAATCATAAAAAAAAAAAAAAACATTGTACCAAATGAAAGCCATATATGTGCTTTAAAAATCTAAAGATATTTACTTATGCAAATTAGTCATAGAGTTATTATTAAGTTAACTGGTGCATGCTAGCACTGCTAAATTTAACCCGGGCATCTAAATATCAATGACCTGATGGACCACCCTGTATTTTTTTTGCTGTCACTCTTCTATGTTTTCAGGTCAATGACTGAGACAGAATTGAAACCATCACATCAGCACAACAGCCAGACAAGTAGCATTTTTAGAAAGAAAGCGATAGTCCAGGTTTTATTTAAATGACAATGACTCCCTCGGAGAGTCTTTATTTTTACCAAGCACTCAAAACCAAGCAAGGTGAAAACTTGTAATTGCCTATTAAGGAACTGTGGAAGTGGGGGCTCCTCTATGTTACTACATCGGGCGTCCCTAACCTGTTACTTCCTGTTACTATATTTAGTCCCTTTTAGTCTGCTAAACTTCCTTGGAACAATAAAAACTGCCGCCCGTTCATTTCTAACTTCCCTATTCTCCAACAAAAGAAGTGCAGAGAATATATGTGTTCCCTACATAATATAATCACGGCCGTTGCAAATAAGGATCCATTAGTGGCATAACGCTGCGAGAAGTCGCATTCGTGATGAGATTGCCATTTTACAAATTGCCAAGCTCGTTTAGCCGGTAGCCCTATTTCTGAAATATCGCCACCCACTGTGCTGCAAGTTCTAACGCTATCAGGGGAAATTATAGAGAAATAATTTAGACAGGCTCTCAGCAGTCCTTGATTTAGAAATAGAAAGAGCCATATGTAAATGAGGAAGGTCGAGGCTCAGCTCAGAATAGTGTTCTGCACAGACATATAAATGGAAACTATAATGTTTTTTTGATGAATGTTATTTGAATTTTGTTTTAGGTTTAGACATTTTATATCTGTATTTTACAACGTATATAACATTTTTGTTTAATAAACAAACCTGACATGACACCGGATTCACAGAGCACTAAGGGTTTTCAAAAACGACGGCAGGGCAGACGCTGTTTGCATTCAGACTCTTTCTCTCTGACTGAAACTCTATAGGACCTATTATAGGTTATTGCACACCCTTAGACCAATGTCACAATAGCAATCCTGTCACTGGCACCAGCAGCAGGATTGATATGCGGGAGACAACAGTTAATAGAAATACTGGCTTGTATGGGCCACTCCCATGCCAGCTGGATGAGCAAGTTGCTGGCTTACACTCTGTAGGGCCATTGTCACCAAGGAGGGACACCTCACAAATCTGGCTGGTGAGAGAGTGACATATACAAGCAGATAATTTTTTTCCATTTTTCACATTTTAAATATTTCTATGGTGGCATCTGCGTTACTCTGGGTTCTTCTTCCTAATAAATAAATTCAGAAACAACATATACAACAATTGATCCCCATTGATTAGCCTGCCCCCATGCCAAAATGCTTGAAATAATGAGCTGCTCATAATGTTAATTTTAGAAGTCGTTTTTGATCCTAAAACTGAACTGGAGAAAGTCAAAGTATGAGATGAATATTATCGCACTGCAGATCGCAGAATTGGTGGTCATTTTCCTAAAGTGTATTTATAGCCGAACCTTTTTTTTGTTTGTTTTGGATACAGTTAGAGACGCCTATCAGGTTATTTTTTGCGGTCTGTGGTCTACTGGGGAGCTTTCTCTCAGGGTCCATTCACACCATCTGCTTTGGAGCTGTGTTAGCCATTGTTTCCAGCGCAAGACAAGGCTTTCAACGCAATGGGATGCAATTCAGTACAACCACCTAGCACCCCACTGTGCCTGTAGAACTGAATGAAATGTCACTTGTGACATTTTAATAAAGTTCTAACAAAAATAAAGAACACCGTGCGATGCAATGGGATCAGCGCTTCGGCACTGTGGTGGGATACTGCACACCAGATGCTGGTGTCAATGGGCCCTTAAGGAGAAACATATTAGTTGTGAAATCACACAAAAGACGCACAGACTTCAGGCGCTCCTCCTGAAGTCTTTTGAGACCAAAAACGTGCGATTATGCCCCAAAGAAGCTCCTGTACTTCTGAGTGTTGAGTGACAACACATCGCTCAGTTGTGAATGGGAACAATAGAATAACATAAGAAGCTAAGAATTAAATGTTGAAGTGCTTCTGGAAACAGGCTTCAAATTGCTTAGGTGTGAATGAACGCTAAGGGTTTAACAGCATGCAGCACAAAACATTTGGTTCTTTCATAAATCAAACTGGGATGGAAATGCAATAGGAATTTCAGAAACACTAATCAAATTTTTCCCTAATTTTCTAATGAAAAATGCAATAGAGCCAGGGGGGAAAAACACATAAAGCATGTGTTCTGAAAAAAAATTATTGTAACTAAATAAAATCTTGAAAGCTCATGCATATGTGGACAGCTATCTCTAGAAGGAATGAATAAAGGTTCATGTGATGACCAACCATGTTATCCCTTTTTTAGGCCTCCAGCTCAGTATAAGAGAAGGAAAAAAAAGGATCTTATTGGTTGCTATGAGCACCAGTGGGCAGGCGGGCATGGTGCCCATGCTGTTAATAATTACAGAAAACCTGTCACTGGTCTTATATTTGCTCATCTCATCTACAGTGTTAGGTCAAAAACAAAGGTACACAATGAGCCTGGCGTAGGGTTCGTTTTTTTCATGTAAGTGCACCATCTGCCCATCTAATTAGTGAACACTGACATTTCAAAAATTCCGGCGTCAAAGGCTTCAAATTGTTACTTTGTATGGTTCATTGCTCTTCATCCAACCCTTGTATGATATGCTGGCATGATGTAGAAAACATTTCCTATACAGTTGCTCTTCCTATTAATGCAGATCGCAAAATGTCTAGATCCATGACATATACAGAGCTACCGAGATGTCATATCAGTTTATATTGCTCACATTCCTGTATCTCTCTTATGCTGTTTGGATGCATTAAGAGAATAACACCACCTTTTCAGATCTTAACATTCTGAAGCCTTCGTGCCACTGCCCCGCCTCCTGTCTGCTGTGTGTACTACATGTGGTCATTACGCATTGTGTGGGTTTATCTACCTCATTCCTCTAAACCCATCTGAGTGCCTCTCCATTCTACCATTCAGCTTCTATAGCAGGCATTTGCACCTCCAACCTCAATTGGACATTCAGTTGGAATGTGGTCACAATGCAAAGTCAGAATTTAGCTCCATCCAGTGACTGTCATTGCAGGTCTATGGTCACCCTAAAGGAGACAGACAAAAAGATCTCTGACACC
The DNA here is from genome assembly GCF_000935625.1 of Nanorana parkeri. Lineage (NCBI taxonomy): Eukaryota > Metazoa > Chordata > Amphibia > Anura > Dicroglossidae > Nanorana > Nanorana parkeri. The sequence goes on along the minus strand of NW_017306785.1, from coordinate 662,114 downwards.
ATTGGAAGAGGTCAGTTATAAGAGTTGCAATTTGGAAAATCTACATGTACACTATAAGCTCCTACAAACTCCAAAGGCACTCACCAGCTATTACCACTTCCTAGGAAATCAGAAATGGCCGGATTATTCTAGAAATGGGGGACATCACTACTATTAGTCCGTCTATGGCCAGCTTTAGACCACTATGGGGAATTTAACACACACAATTTAAATATGTACTGTGTATGGGAGCTGACCTACCTGTCCATCCTGTCCTCAAGATACATGTGCATGCAAGATACCTGATTGGCCCCAAGTACAGCCCTTCTCCTAGTCTCAGTGATGCTATACAGATGATTAGTTATAGTTTTTAAAGGTCACCTCTTTGCCCTGGCCTCTAACTGGCAAATGAAAGAGCAACAACAGACTGATGAGGTAATCTCTTCCCTTCTCTCCTCCTGTCAGAATATTGCTTGCTAGCACATGTGCATGCAGGATACCTGATTGGCCCCCAGTATTGCCCCTTCTCCCAGTCTTGATATAGAGACGTTTGCAAGAGGCCAAAATTAAATCAATTTCAGGTATTTATTCTAGTTATATTTTTTTAATTAATACACATTCCATTACATTATAAATATTATACTATATAATACATTCTGTATCCGTTGCTGTGCTACCTGGAGTTCAGCTTTAACATTCAAACATGAAACCCAAGAAAAAAGCTAACATCAGTACGATTTCTTGCCTTCCTTTCTGTATTCTGTCCCCTGGTTGAACACTGGGCAGGCCTGTGATAGACTGCATGTAGCACTAGAATGGGCTGCTTACTTGATAATGAAAGAGGGATTGGGGATTATTTCTAAGAGGGGGTATTAAATTCTTCCAGGAGCTGCAGGATTTATTAACTGCTTTGTAGGCAAGAATTTGTTGAAGGTAGACCGAGAGCAGACCGACGCAGACATATTACCATGAGCACTGGAACTGGCCTACAACCAAAGTTGAATCCAGAGGAATTATTGCCAACGGTTCCTGAAACAGAACCAGGTTTTGTAGATTGGAAATGTTCTTGTTTTTTTTTTTAATTTCATCTAAGGTGCCCATACACCTAGAGGGTTATTCACAAAGCTGCCGAAGGCAGCCGAGTGAATAACCCAGCCGATGTAAAGTGAGCCGAATGCTGTTCGGCTATTCAGTTCTGGCTTTTACGGATGATTTCAGCTGTACATCGGCTAAAATCAGCTGTACATCGGCTGCCTCCGGTCAGCCAAACATGCTCTGAGCCGAAGTACAGCCGAACATGCTCTGAGCCGAAGTACAGACGAACATGCTCTGAGCCGAAGTACAGACAAACATGCTCTGAGTCGAAGTACAGAAGGTCTTTGACTGAGCCAATCCAACATCTGGATCAGCTGAGCCAAAGCTCCGGCAGCTCACTCGCTGCCGTTCGCCCCTATTCTCATAGGGACCGAACGGCAGTGAGTATATATTGCCGAATACCGCCAAGCGGCATTCGGCTCGGCTATTCTGCTCGGTACCTCCACGGTACTGAACAGAATAGCAAAAAAAGTAAAATATTTAAAAAAAAAAATTTGCAAAATAATGTACATTTTTTTAAAAAATAGCAAGAAAAAAAAAAGAAAAATATTTAAAAAGAAAAAAAAAAGGGTGAATCTAGCGGTGACAGCTTTCCAGCTGTTCACCCTGCTTCAGCTGTCACTTTGGCTCAGTCGAGCCGAAGCATATGCCTTCAGCTTGGCTGGGCTGCCTTCGGCTGCTGTATGGGCTACTGTGAATAGCCCATACAGCAGCCCTTCGCTTCAACTGAATCGAAAGGCTCCGGCGGCCGAAGAGAGCTAAAGGATCAGCTAATGCTACAGCTATATCCTTCAGCACAATAGTGAATAACCCCACTAGATTTTCGTTCGGAAATTGTCCACGAATGGTCTTTCGAACGATAATCGATTAGTTGATGGGAACCCAACGATTTAAATGACTGTACTTCTGGACGCATTTCCTCGATCGGTCAGGCTGGAAAACGTTTTTCGAATTGTACGAAAATGGATGGATTAGTGGCGTTTTCGTACGTTAAAAATCACAGCAAGAGCACTGCACATGGGCAAATGAAAATCCGTTCTGTCGATCGATGAAATTTGGGAAGTTAGTATTGCTAAAATCGACATTGGGCTGTGCATGATGGGCTATTTGAGCTAGAATCAAATGAGAATTTTTGGCAGCGATGAACATTTCCGATTGAAAAATCTATAGGTGTATGGCCAGCTTTATACCAGTATCACAATACTGTATACAACCTACATTCCTTTCTTCTAATGTATTTATGCCTTGAAGGGGTTTGAGCCAAAGGGCAATTCCAGGCAACAATTAAATGCATTCAGGGCTAGTTCAAACCAGCCCCAGTGCGTTGCGTCCCCAATTATGGCCGGAACGCACTGTATTGCATCCCGGCTGGCTCACTTTGTTTTGGGGTGGGAGGGGGAGTGGTGGTGAATTGAAGCCAATGGCACTGCAGCCACGCCCTGCGGCCGCAGTGCGATCAGCCACACTAGATGCCTGCGTTCCGGCCCAGTCAGAAAAATTAGTGCATGCAGAATGCAGCATGCGGTACACAGTCATTGATGTGCCATGCGTTCGGGTGCGGCCGATCGCACTGCAGCCGGAGGGTGTGAGCTGCGGTGCCATTGACTTCAACGCACCTCCATGCCCCCTCCCGCCCCAAACAAAGTGAGCCAGCCAGGATGCGATCCAGTGCATTCTGGCCATAACGCACTGGGGCTGGTGTGAACTAGCACTCAGCGATTTACTGTTAGCAGGTAAACAGTTTACCTGTGTTAAGATCTTTCAGTTTACCTTGATCCTGTGTAACCCAAGCATATACAACTTTACAGGATGAGGAGCATCTAAAGCATGTTATTCTTTTCAGTCCGTTCCCTGCGTAATCTATAAAAATGTAATGTCCAAGGCAGGTTTGAATCCGATTGGTGTGTGTGATAAAAATAGGCATTTTTTAACTTCACGGTATCAGTGTGTGAGGCAGCAATGGAGGGTGTGCCAGCATCACCAGCAGGTGTGTTCCAGGATCACCAGGTTACAGCCAAAAAGGAGTCTAGGGAAACAGTAAAGTACAGCAATTTCTGGATGAAAGACTGAGCTACTCACCAGACTGGATATGCTCCCTCTGTGCATCATAAAGCTAATTCTCAGTTTTGATGAGAATATAACTTTAATTAAAAAAAGTTTTTTACATGCAATTTTTTTTATCAAGAACAACATTTTGCATGCGATGAAAAGAAAATTTCTATGCTAAATTAGAGATATAATGAGACCTATGTCTCAGAGATATATAAAATCCCTTGCAAAGTATCAAATTTGTTTTAACATATTGACAGCTATGTAGGTTATTTGTATACAACAGGAAAGGTACAAGTGTCCTCCCCGTCACAGAAAAAGCCATTGTCAGCAATAAGAGGTAGTCACCCTCTTTCTTTGTTACTGCGGAAAGGACTGTGGGAATCTCTAAATATCAAGGGGGGAAGGGAGTACGTACAAGCTTCCTCTTGAAACAAAAAAACAGGGGGTTGCTGGAAAAAAAAAGGGGGTGCGTGCCACGGGTACCATGCGTGCAAAAGCGGGGACAGCCGGAATTCTTGGCAGAGAGGGTCGTGAAGCATGTGAGGCCTCTCCCTTCATGGAGGAAGAGAAATGATGAGGATTAAAGATTAACAGGTGCAGAGAGATCAGGCTGCAAAAATCAACAGAGGGCCGGAGAAGGAGGGGCTGTCAACCTAATGGGGACATGCTGAGGAGATCCAGAAAATTGACAGGGAAGTGCAGTGGAGCAGAGGCTGCGTAGATAATGAGGCCGGTGCTGGAAGGGGCACCGTACTGAGATCAGGGCAGTGAGATGGAGGGGGAGGAAAATCTAGAAGAAGACTGAGGAATAATCACTAGGGAAGATCAAACTTTCCCAGCACCGGATACTCAATCCAGGTTTATTTTTCTTATCAGTAGACATTGAAGCCAGCAAAGTAGACTTTACAGTACAAGCATGTTAAGCCTGAGCAGGTATCTCATGATCACCATTCGGTGACTGTGCCAACAACTCAAGTCACAAATGTGTTCCTATTCTATATATGAGTGTATAATGTACCTGGTCCAAAACTGAAACCAATAATAGGTCCGAGGTGGTCTGTGTTTAGGAGTGTAGGAGTTGCAATACATTATACAGTCCCCATACAAAGAATAGCACCCTAAAATAGTTGCAGGGGGACAAATTAATATGGAATTCAGGAGCCAGCTCCATGGACAATAAATAAAGAAAATATTAAAAGTTAGGTGCCAGCTGTAATTTTTAAGAAGAGCTGGCTACCTGGCTTCTGGGATTTTTCCAGCCCTGGCTTATGGTGCCCATACACCTTACGAATATCGAACGGATTTAGTTTGCGATCGCATTTTCGTCCGATATTTGCAAGGTTGATGGGCAGTGTACAACCGCAAATACTGTACAATCGATCGAGTTTTGGCTAACCAGCAGGGTAGAAAACTTTGGTCGATCGTACGTTTGGTGGCGTTTCCGTACGTCCAAAGTGTCGTCCGATGATTGCAAGGTGTATGGGCAGCCTTAGACTCCTTTTTGTCTGTAATTGATCCTGGAACACACTTGCTGGTGACCTTCATACGGTCTCTCATACACTCAAACGCTGATTTTAAAAAATACCTGATTTATCACAGCCACCAATCAGATGCACACCTCAAAATATTGGCGCCAGCTGCAATTTTTAAAGAGAGAATTGGCGATCAGGCTTCTGAGATTTGTCCAGTGATGAGATACAGTATAACTCCCAACTGAATGACAGTTTCTTTGCCAAAGCACTGTGCATCGTAAACAATATCAATATAAAAAATATGTATTGTCACCTTTTTTTTATCCTTTGTTGAATCTCAGTGCTGCTGATCTCCTACAGCCTCTTTGCACCAAATTCTGTCTAGGCATTTCCCAGGGTGAGTTTCAAACCATGACAACAGTCCTCCTGTGTAATGTGTGTTGAAATGGGCTCTTGTAATCTCCACTGGAAGCCTGCATAACAGACTAATATGCAGGCTTTTTCTGAGTGGCCTCGTATTTTCACATGCTGGTGGGGTAAAATTAGGGATTCACCGATACCGAGTATTTGGGCCCAAATGCTCCGATGCCTAGCCCGATACTTCCGGTATCAAGAAGCCAGGCAGCGAGCCATTACATGCTGCCTGGCTTCCTGATTGGCTGGTAAGCCAGCTCCATGCTCCTTTGTCACTTGGGAGTATGGAGCCAGCTTCCAAGCCAATCAGGAAGCCAGGTGCTGTGTAATGACGTGTTGCCCGGCTTCCTGATTGGCCAGTTTCTCGACCAATCGGGAAGCCGGGCCATGCGTCATTACACAGAGCCCGGCTTCCTGATTGACCAGAAAGCCGGCTCCATGGAGAAGGCTTCCCTGCTAATCAGGAAGCCAGGGGGTGAGTCATTACACGCCGCCTGGCTTCCTTGGGATTTCCGGTATCAGTATTCCGTATCGGCGAGTACCGAAAAAAAAATATCGGTACTCTTGCTCGATACCGGAAAACCGTTATCGGTGCATCCCTAGGTAAAATCATATGATATTTTAATAGAATAAAGTCTCTGCGGCCCATCCTCCTCACTGAGGGTATCCCCTCCTCCTCAAGGAGGGCACCTTAGTCTTGCGATGGTTGTAAAGTAATTTAAAAAACGTACGATCTGCCCATCTTGGACAGGCAGATCGTACTCTCGATCATCGCAAGCCATGCCCCCCTGAGGGGTGGGCTTCCGATGACCGCAATGCTGAAGGGGCAGTGTGCGCGTGCGCACACCGGGCCGTTCGGCATTTGTCTCCCGAGCACCGTTCAAACCAGCCGAAAATCGTACGATTTCCGGCTGGTTTTCTAGTGTGCACCCTAGACAAAAGACGTGCGACCGTACAGTAAAAACGGTCTCACGTCTTCCATACACTTTGCGATTATCGTATGATCACGGGATTTCCCACGATTATCGTGCCATAATTGCACAGTGTATGGGCACCTTTAGGAGAAGAGGCTGTAGGGTGCAGCTCCATGGAACCTGCATTAGATGTGATGATGTCAGTGACCCTTAGACCACCGGAGTCTGTAGGGACGGTCTAGAACTCAGGTAAGTAATTTTACTTTACTCCAGCCCCTAGACAAAAATGAACACTTATTCCTTGCAATGAGGTGGTAGCCCCAATAAAAGGGTACTTTTTTGTTTGCCCTGAGATGGGCTTTAAGCCCTTATAAAGGGGGCCCATTAATACCTTAAACATGTTGGCTTGATCCTGATAAAAGGTGCCCAATAGAACCTTAAATGTGTTGGCTTGACCCCGATAAAAGCTGCCCAATAGAACCTTAAACGTGTTGGCTTGACCCTGATAAAAGGTGCCCATTAGAACCTTAAATGTGTTGGCTTTACCATGATGAAGGGTGCCCATTAGAACCTTAAATGTGTTGGCATGACCCTGATAAAGAGTGCCCATTAGAACCTTAAATGTGTTGGCTTCACCTTGATGAAGGGTGCCCATTAGAACCTTAAACCTGTTGGCTTGACCTTGATGAAGGGAGCCTAATAGAACCGTAAATGTGTTGGCTTGACCTTGATGAAGGGTGCCCATTAGAACCTTAAACATGTTGGCTTCAACTTGATGAAGGGTGCCCATTAGAACCTTAAACATGTTGGCTTCAACTTGATGAAGGGTGCCCATTAGAACCTTAAACATGTTGGCTTCAACTTGATGAAGGGTGCCCATTAGAACCTTAAACATGTTGGCTTGACCTATTGACATAAATGAAGAAATACTGTAAGCTCTTCAGGAACTCTCAACATGTAGTCTGGCACCCCCATATTTTCCTGTACCTCTTAACCATCAGCAAGAGGCAGGTCGATGATTAATTACAAGTAGCAAGCCATTTCATTGTAGCCTTCACTAATGGTTTCCCAGCATGTAGAAAATGTCTCTTTGACAACGCGTGTTTCTAATAGTGTTTATCAATTCAAGAGATCACACGCAGGCTGCAGCAGGCAGAATCTGAAAGTCATTTTCGTGGATAGAATTTGCAATCAGAAATGACACATGACTTTAATGAAAACATACAAGTCACAGAAAATAACCACAACATGAATGTAATCAGCTGCTCATCTAACGATAATTATGATACCGAGAAGACACGGAATCATCAGCCTGATTACAGCCACCCATACATCAGTCAAGAGATGAAAGATGGGCACTGGCTGACTTCTAGGGGTTGCTGATCTGCATGCTATTTGTCCTATTAAAGTAAACCTGACACAAGAGCAGGTGTCAAAAATTATCCTAATGTCGAAGCAAACACCTGAATACATACTCTTGTGATTAAGTACCCCCGTCATACTGCATAAGCAGCTCAGCTCCACAAAGTACAGACGTACAACATAATCAAGAAAATGAACCCCAGCTTGCTGACTTGACAATGAAAGAGTATTAGCGCACCAATAAGGTCATCTACATGCACGCTCTGCTCTCTCCTCCAGCCAGTATGAGCACTATAAGGACATGCACAATGCAGCAATGTCTGATTTGTTCACAGTCCTGGTCCTCGTTTTCCTAGTCTAAGTGTTTAAATACTGAGATTGTCAGGTATCAAGGCAAATTTAGGTATTTACACAATCTACATTTTAAAAAGCTTGCTTAATGTTTTAAATACATAACGGCATTTTTTGGTGTCCTGGTGGACCGAGATACTGGTAACTGTGCAGTTCTTGGCGGTGTCTCCAAATGTCAGACTCAGGTTAGCTACTGCTGCATCCGATCTGACTGAATTTGCCTGGGTTCGGTTTGTGAATTTTGCAGCAAACCCCATTAAAGCCTATGGGGGGGATCTTGTTATTCAATGCTGGCCAATGCTGTAGGGCTGATAAGCAAGCTATTGTCAGGCAAAAGGAGTGGGAAGCTAGATATTGCCCTTGGTATCATGCACCCATGACCAAATATGTATTATTTTATTAAATACATGAATAAAATATAAAATGAATAAATTAAATATGAATGAATACAATATAAAATGAATAAATTAAATATACATGATTAAAATAAAAAAATTAATCAGAATCCCTACACAGAATTGCCAGTAGTGATGGGCTTGGGCGTGTTTGCAGCTCCACGTGCCGATCCCGCCAGGAAGCTGACACCGCCGCAGCGCCAATCACAGGTACTGAGACATTATCCCGGTCGGCAGCTGCAGAGATCGGAAAATGTCTCCATGCCTGTGATTGGCGCTGCGGCGCTGTCAGCTTCCTGGCAGGCTCGGCACGTGGAGCTGCGAACACGCCCGAGCCCATCACTATTTGCCAGCTCTGCTTAACACACACACAGACAATATGGCTCCTTTAAAGAAAGTGGGCTGGGTTATCTATTCCACCACATTTTGTTTTTTGTGACTCATCTGACCAGGGGCACAGGCTATGCACTATGAATGTATTATAGGTCGGCCTTATATTTGGTCCCGATTCACGCACTTTGCAAATCTTTGGGGACTTGCCGCAAACCCATGATAGCGATGGACCCAAACTCATCCCTAATGATCATGGGGAAAGGAGACTAAGGAAATGCTTCTTCTTCCCTGCAGCAGACTGATGGCATCATCTCAGATGAAGTCACTTACCTGGAAACTCAAGGACCACTTTTAGGCCTCATTCACACGGGAATCATCAGGCAGCTCCCGGGAAGGATAGGTGCTGTATGATTAGTACGCAGCCCCTGTCCTTCATTATGGGTGTACACCGCCATACGCTGCCCTACGCTCCCCCCAAGTGCAGGTCCATACGGGTGCGGGTTTCCTGGCTCGGACGCAGACAGGATGGATGCTGTCAGTGTACTAGTACGGATGCCCCCACAGACGTGCAGGGCGGGTGATCGTAGGGCCGCGTACGGCCGAATACTCCCATAGAAAAGGACAGAGGCTGCGTACTAATCACATGCAGCACCTGTCCTTCCCGGGAGCTGCCCGATACGACCGTGCACGTAGCTGTCGATTCCCGTGTGAATGAGGCCTTAATAATAAAAGGTGCAGCTTTTTTTCTTTAAAATTAAATTGTTGATGTACATTTGGACAAGTCAATGATTTCTTTGTGTAGACTTTTACATTTTTAGAGGTCAACTTCGATATACATATCTCAATTTTACTGCTTCAGAGGCAGAGCCCTCCCGCACCCCCTGCAAAGCGCACTACTCTACTGGCTACCGGGATGCGGGTGGAGCAGGGCCATGCCAAAATGTTCAACTTTGCAGCTGGGAGCGCCCACTGGCTATTGAGCTCCCAGGCACTCTCGGATATAAAACTGTTAGATTGTAGCCTCTTATGTGCAGAGCCATATATCTAAAGCTGGCCTTACACTGTTCTACCGTATTTGTTTTTCGTTACACCAGTGGGCTGAACGAAAAAAGAATAGAACAGATTCATAAGCATTGATGGAGGAATCCTCCTGTTTCCTTTGCTTTGCTGACTGGCTACATGCACCATTCGCGCGAAGATTTTTGCAAACGGCTCCTTCGATCAGCTGATTTCGTCTAGAAGGGTGCCAAAAGTAAGAACCACTGTGCGAAATTCGCATGGCCAGCTTAATCTTCTTGTCTTGCATTGTATTGTAACTGGAATGTTTCTCTTTATTTTGTAAATAGCTGGGTAAAATGTTGGCACTATATAAATCAATGAATAATAATAATATTGTAATAATAATAAAAAATAATATTAATAAAATAATAATATGAAACAGCTGCATGCACATTTTTAATGGTTAAGGTCAATTTTCACATCATCCACTTTAAAAGGTTTATTTATAGTATCCATGATATATGCAGAAGTGAAGGGGGGGTATAGAGAGCAAAGACACAAAAGTTGGCCAGACAACAATACGGCTGAAGAAATTTAAAAAAACATAATGCGAGGAAGATAGCCGAGATGTTATCAGTTGATCCACTGTTATAAATAAAAGGGGAAGGAGGTGTAAAAGAAAAAGTCCCAGAGGGCACCATAAACTGAGAAAGGTCACATACTAAGGGTAAGGAAGAGAGAACAGTGCAGGAGGAGGGGGAGAGAGACAGGAGAAGAACAGGGCACACACAGGGTTACATAGGGAGGGCACAGAATTGGAAAGAGAAAATGCACAAAGAAGGGGGGGGTGGGGGCAGGATCCTGAGCATTACTTCACAATAAGAGTGTCTCATAGGCAGTCACATGGTCTATTGTTGAATTCTAAACACTTCACCAAAGCCTAAGAGGGGGTGAGGGGAAACGAGAATGAAAGAAAGAGAAGATAGATTGCTTGGAAAAGTGGCGAAGGAGGAGGGCAAACAGGGAAAAAAAATATGGTATGAAGAAAAAAAAAAAACGAAGTGTAAAAAAAATTCTACCGTGTCAAAATAGAAGAAACAAAAAATAACAACATATATTAAAAAAACTAATAGAAATACAGTTCCTGTCACACCATGGTTTAAAAACCAATACAAATTGAAACATAAGTATTCATTTTTATATTTTTTTTATATGTTTTATACATTTGTATATTATTTTTAAAGATACTTAGATGCCACGAGACAATTCTACAAACGCCTGTCACTAATTTAAGAAAATTGACAAATAAAAATGTTTCATTTTGAAAAGCACTTTTATTTTTATGGATTTTTTTTTTTTAATACTATAACATAAAAATATATATTTTACAAAACAGTACTAAAAAATAAATCAAAATTACTTGCTCCCTGCCACAAAAATGGTTAAATAAGTGTTTATTTTTATGTAGAGGGGCAAATGACATTTGTTTTGCTCTCGGCTGGGCTAAAAGATTTCTTTGTGTGGTGACATTTCCAGCATGCTCTTGAGGACGTCACTGGCACAATGATGTTCCAGTGCCAATATCCCAAATGTACGCGACCTAGTTTCTCAAAATGTATTCAAAATGCAACAAAAAAATCTAACAGTATATCTGTATGAAAATTAGACCAAGGCAATGCACAATCTTTGGAATGACTGTGTTAAGGTGCCCATACACCTGCCGATTATCTTACGATAATCGCGGGTGATCCCGCGATCGTACGATAATCGGCAGGTGCATGGAAGTCGTGCGACCGTTTCTACTGTACGGTCGCACGTCTTTTGTCTCCCGAGCAGGCTTGAAAACCCGCCGAGAATCGTGCGATTTTCGGCGGGTTAGTGGCGTTCTCGGGAGACAAATGCCGCACGGGCCGGTGTGCGCAGGTGCACACTGCACTTGCGGCATTGGAATCAACAGAAGACCTCCCCTCAGCGGGGCGGGCTTGCGATGATCACAAGTACGATCCCCCTGTCCAAGATGGGCAGATCGTACGAGCTTTTAATTACTTTACAACCATCGCACGATGAAAGTCGTGCGAAGGTTGTAAAGTGTGTGGCCATCTTTACCCTCATTAACATTTACAGTTCATGCTCCTTGTTCAGTCAAACAGCAGTTTTGGTGTTTTAAATTTCTGGCTGCATTGCAGAAGTCAAAATGGCTGATTTACTAAGGAAAATGCACAGACGTGTAGCAACAATGCACCTGCAAAACCTGCAAGTTTACTGACATAATTGGTTTGCTAAGCAGCTCACACTCCAACATCTGAACGTACACAGGCGTTCTGTGGCTGGAGGAGAGAAGGGGCGGGGATGTGATATCATCTCTCCTCCTCCAATCACAGAAAGCCTTGTACTCTTTAAGAAAAATACAAGTCATATTGTGATTGGGCAAGTAGTGAGGAGGGGCAGATGATGCGACCGGAGCACTTTGATGCTCGAGATGTATCCTTCACTCAGTGGCGTCACAAGGGGGGGGTGCGACCCGCACCCGGGTGCCACCATTGGAGGGGTAACACCAAAATAACTGACAGTCATCTTGGTGTCACCCCCTATGAAAAATCGGGCACTCGGTCACGGACCGAGAGCCCAACAGTGTCAGGAGAGAGGAGGAGCCCCTGCGGCCTACCTCATCCTGCTGGGTGAATGTCCCCTCCTCTCTCTGTCAGTGTCCATCAGCACAATAAGACGACCGCGCATGCACGATGACGTCAAGGCGGGGTTTCACCCGGTCTCCGCTCCGGGTGACACCCAGCCTCGGGACACCCCTGCCCTCACTCCATGTGGCGCCCAGTAGACTGGTGTCATGTGCTGGTGACTGCACCTGGATGCTCGGGATATATCCCTCACTCCATGTGGCGCCCAGAAGACTGGCGTCATGTGCAGGAGACGGCACCTGGATGCTCGAGATGTATCCCTCACTCCATGTGGCGCCCAAAAGACTGGCGTCATGTGCAGGAGACAGCGCCAGGATGCTCGAGATGTATCCCTCACTCCATGAGGCGTCCAGAAGGCTGGCGTCATGTGCAGGAGACGGCATGCTGCAATGTAAGATTTTTATACTTTGCAGCAGCCCTCCACACATTAACAACTCAACTTTTTTAGTGATAATTTACATACATAGTGCAGTGTGTAAACTATAATTTGTTCCAGCTTTAAGTCGGGAAATGCTAGCACAGCATGACTGACATTTTGTACAAAATTCTAGCTGTGTATACCCAACTTTAAATGGCCATTAACACAGGCCAATTTTCACATCATGTCAACCACTTTCCACCAGCTTTTGACTGCAAAAAGGTGATTGAGGCAACCTGCAGGCAACAGTTTCTATAAAAAACATGAACCAATCAAAGCTGTTGGTGTTAGGTTGCATTGACCCATTTCTGTGATGGAAAGCTGGATGAAAGTGGTTGAAATTGCTTGAAAATTGCCCCATGTTTATAATCAGCATTATTCGTAATTCAGACTAACAGCATGTACCTGGGTTAAAGTGCTTTGTATTAACTTACATTCAGTGTTTAAGGGTTGCTCAACCCAAAAGAAATATTTCAGCTTAAGTAAAGTCCAGTGAGCTCAGTCAGCTGCTGACTTCGTAAATATCTTAGGAGCTCAGCAATGAGGTCCTCCTGCCACAGTTCCTGGCTCTATTCCCATCCACTCTTCAGTTTTGGAAGTACCCACCCAGCCTGGAATTTTCCCAACACTGATTTTCAAATATATTAAATACAAAAAACTTAAAAAGAGCACAAGAACCCCCTTAATTATCACTGCATGTGTGATGACCATTGCCACCATAGTGGTCAATATAAGAAGCTGTTAGACTCCGGTATGTACAAAAAAAATAAATACCATAGGTCATATGTGGAAGTACTTTTGACAGTATGTTTTGAAGGAAATGCATTTCAAGTAATATAAAAGTAGGGATGCAGCGATACCCGTATCGGTACCAATACCGAGTACTCGCCCAAATGCCTATTCTGATACCAAAAACCTCCAAACATCTTCCTGATTGCCCAGCTTCCCGACCAATCAGGAAGCTGGGAGGCGAGTCATTACATGCTGCTCGGCTTACTGATTGTCCGGGAAGCCAGCTCTATGCTCCCTCATCACCAGGGAGCATGGAGCATGTTTCACGGCCAGTCAGGAAGGTGAGGGCCGGTAATGACTCATCGCCCAGCTTCCTGATTAGTCGGGTGGGGAGTCATTACCCGCACCCCGGCTTCCTAAATGGCCAGAAAGCCGTCTCCATGCTTCCTTGTCACCTGTTGACGAGGGAGCACAGAGCCAGCTTCACGGCCAATAAGGAAGCCGGGCGTCGTGTAATGACTCACCGCTCAGCTTCCTTAATGGGACTTTGGGTATCGGTATTCGTTATCGGTGAGATATATGGTGAAAAACCGGTGTCGGTGCATCCCTAATAAAAGGGTCAGATCACCAAAATGTGATATTATAATTATAGGTGGTATCTGGCGGTCTGAATCAGACTCCTGGCTTTTTATGTCTTGGATAACCCAACACTGAGATCTCCCTGTCATATTTTCCTACTGGTACTGGGAGTTTTCTTCCCTCACCTTGAGTGTTTCAACTCATCTTGCTTGCATTCTCCCCAATATAAAATAAATTAAAGACCAACATAAAGATTTGGAGCCACTGGAGGTGTGTAGAGTGTGTACTCCTCATACCAACAGAGTGCCCAAGAGATATTCGAAACTGTCAAACTCCACCAACCACTGAAATATCAGTCATGGGTGACCTGACCTTTTAACATAAAGTGGCTTTAATGCACGAGAGACCTCATTTGCACTTGCCAGTCATTCAAAATTGTACGATTTTGCACACGTTCACACAAGTACGTGCCTCACTTGTGGTGCCATTCTTTGTTAATGGCACCCCCAAACGCGGCACGCAAATGCACATCTTGGTGCACACAATATTGCACAACAAATGCACAAAAACATGCAACTTTCACAGCTTTAACTGCTGCGTGAGCTTTTTTGCTGCACTTGTCATGCATAAGGCAGTCCTTGAAATGAACGGGCAGCTCCGTGCTTATGCGCCACAGGCACGGCAAAACACTTTGCAGGTTCATGCGTTTGGCAAGTGTTTATGGGGCCTCAATGCACATAGGTACATTATAAAAACTTAGCTAAAAAGACCTTTTCTGCTACTTCTTTGAACTTCCTTCTTCATACTGGAAACCGACTCATGTGTGAACGAAGCTTTATATGATAACGTAAATCTGGACAAACTCAGTAATGACCTTTTATCTAATTATAGTGAACTGTTGCGTGCTCTTAGCCGATGCCGGATTGAGCTGTTTATTCCAAAGCAGGCAAATTAACTTTCAGGCCGAAAATCCCACAATCCAAAAATATTCGACTTTGCTACAAATATGGTGTTACAGTTTCACTGCTAAGGGGATTATTTATCAAAACAGAGTAATGCACACTGTCAGCATTGCCAACAGCAATGAATCACAGCTCTGGTTGTCTGATAGCAGGAGAAGAACAGAAGCTTGGATCTGTTTGTTGGCTTCTATAGGCCAGACAGATGTTGACTACTGTCTTCAATGGGAGAATACAGGGAGGTTAGAAGGAGACCTTCAGTGGGGAAATACTGCAGTCCATGAGGGATATAAGACGTCATTTTGAGATTCAGAGATAATAGTAATGGCTATATTGCACATGTGAAGTTGCTCTGCAATAAAAATAACTTTTTGGATTCATTCCATTTCTCAAATGCTGGTGATATTCATTTCTATTATCTCTGGATTTGCTCAGCGCCATCCGTGGACATCACTGCAAGCACCATCGCTATTTCAAGCATCAATAGGTCCGGATGGCTGTATGGCGTGCAGGGGACACCTCTGTTCATTGGCTTTGAGATTCAGTCTTATAGAATACACCCTTAAGGCTGGCCATACACTATGCATTTCACTTGATTCCCCCATCCATGTTAATGTGGCTGAGCTTTGTGCAAACCCAATTTGCCTGAGTTTGACCAAGCCCGGTTAAACCTCTGCCACCCCCATCCTCCCAACCCAATCCATGGGGGCAGTTGAGGTGGGGGTGTTTCCTGCCCCTTCATGACCTATAGCGGCGGGGGAATGTGCCTCCCCAGTCAGATGGTTGAGTGGCCTTCGGTGAACTTAGAGAAACTGGCTTCACACCAATCTAAGCCTCATCAATATTTAGGTTACCCAAACAGTCACTTCTGCTGCAGCCACTGTTCAGCTGAGATTTTTGGACCGGCTCCTTCGACAAAAGTCAATTGAGAAATTAACTTTTGTTAAGTGGGGGATCCCGACCGAGCCACACACTGGTCAAATTTCAGCGTCAGAAGGCCAAAATGCAACCAGCATATGGCCAGCTTGAGTGAAATGTCAAAGTGCAAGGGCATAATTCAATTTGAGTACAGCCCCCATTTTTCATAGAAGCTTCTAGATATGCTTTAGTCTACCATCAGATACTGACTGTATGGAGATTATGGATGCAAGACAATGACTGCAATGTGCACAGTGTCACTGCTATCAGTCTTACAGTGAGAGGACCCACTTACAGCCTGGGAGATGTTCCAATCAGTCTAGCACATCATCACCAGAGTCCCAAGTGAGAACAGAGAGCAACAAGGTCTAATAACAACCAGACAGAATATCTTAGGGTGGCACTGACATAAAATGCGTCATTCTACCAGTCTATGCAATGCAAACCTGTGCTGATTTTGCCATTGCTAAAATGTTGTTATCTTTGCAGTCGCAGTCTACATATTTCTCTTTTGTGAGGTTTCCTTCCAAGATAAACTATATTGGTTTTTGATTAATTTTATCTATAGTATTCACTACATATACTATATATAT
>NW_017306785.1:630262-645712 GCF_000935625.1 Nanorana parkeri | reverse complement strand
TATATATATATAACAGTTTTTTTGCACCAAAGGAGCTAAGGATAAACAGGAAAACATGGAAAGGGCTCCACTTGCTTTCTGCGTATAAGAATACATGGAGAAAAAGAAAAACATTTATTAAAAAATTATTTTTTAGTCCTAACCATAATAAAAAATTTAAATATGTACAGAAGAACTATACATTCCGTTTAACGTGTTCCAGTGGCTGATTTTAACCTGATCTAATGTTCATAAACTGTTGCTTGGATGTGACATCTATAAACCCAAAAGGGTTGTGGTCCTGAAAATGGCTGCTGGGCATCAATAAATCTGAAATAAGAGCAGCAGAGCATTGCTGGATCGTTGAGTCTGTGGGAGACAGATGTGCTCAGCATTGCACCAGTGCTGTTTTTTTAAACAGATGCAAGGGACAGATAGTTATATCTTGCCCAAGCTGTATTTACGCGTTAACCCTTTTGCTGTCATTTTGGCATTTTTGCACACATGTTAAAATACAAATTTTAGACCTGAAAATTGCTTAAAGCCCGGCTGCCTGACTGCTGGAATTGATCGATTGGCTGTAAAGCTGCCAGAGTCACTTCCACAGTGCAGTCAGGAGTCAAGCCTGAAAATTCTTGAAAAAAGGCAAGAAAAAAATGCTTTAAAAATCGCCTGAAAACTCTCACACTAAAGTATAAATGGGGAGTAAGGGCTGGTTAGATGCACTTTGATTTTGAAATTGATAAACATGAAACACAATGTATCATTGGGAATAGATACAATTGCTCTGTTGAACACATCCAAGACTGCTGTTCCTATTTGCAGGATGTGTTTGAGTTCGCAAACAAGCAGGCTGATTCATTGACAGGCAAATATAATACCCAAATGTCCACAATGCCTCTAAGCCTTTGGTTACTCGGACCCTAAAATACGCTTCTTTTAGAGCAGAGGTCAACATGGCCAACCAAGGGCAGCCTCAGAGAGAGGGGGGTTATGTAGAAGAGCTTGGAGGATTCATCTATCACCATAATCAGTCTTTGATGTGCCACAAGGGTCAGAATTTATTGGAAAAGAAGTCTTAAATCACCTTGAAATACATCATGGATATCATCGGACCTGTTTACAGGGATGGTTAAAGAAAAAAGATACAATGAAGGTTTCTGGATTACATTATCACGGGAACTAGCTTGGAGCGGTGGCTATATGTTACAACACACACAGGGACCATGGGGAACAAAAGTAGCCCCCATCCTCCAGAAGGAAGGACAGTGTCAGCATGAATTCAGAGATGATTTGAGGCTCTACAGCTGAGTGATGCACAAATAAGATACATTTTTGTTAATAGTTAAGGTACTTAATGCATTTTTAATATTTAACTCCTGAGTCTAGTGTCACTTTAAATTTCAAAGCTTGGGACTACACATAACTATCCCTCAGAGTCAGCATACTGCTTACCAGTGATAAGCAAACTGGCGCTGGGTTTGATTCCCATGGACGTCTGATGAATCCAGCCAGAAATCCAGTTTATAATTATTATACAGGATTTATATAGCGCCAACAGTTGGTGCAGCACTTTACAATATAAGGAAGACATTACAATCACAATACAATTCAAGACAAGATGGTAAGGAGGGCCCTGCCCATGAGGGCTTACAATGTAAAAGGGAGGGGCAAGTGATACATGAGGTTGAGAGCACATTCAAGTGAACCAAACCCAGGGCCACCTGTGCCCTAGCAACCAATCATGCTGTTTAACCTGCACTGTTACATGTTTCTAGGATGCTAGCATCTGGGCCGGACACCAACATGGGTTGCTGGGACAATGTGCAGCTCAACCACCAGTCCATCAATGGCACTGTGCGGGCCACCCTAGCTGTCAGACACACAGAAAGGTTCAGTGGGTGGGCACACTGGCCAAATTGTTTGGCAAACCGTGAACAGTTTGGGTTCAAGTTGAACTCATGCTTGACCCAAACCCGCAGCTCATTCCTACTGGTTACTTTTATTAATGCAGTAAATGGAATACCCATCAAATATCTGGTGGTCCTGCCACTTCCCATTAGTATGATGTGCTTACTGACAATGCTAATCACTGGAGTAAATCCATGTTAGTGTGGTCAGTTTGCATCCCTGCTTTCTCCAATAGGACCCACAGGATGCCATGTGTTGCTGCAGTCCTGTACTCTTCTGATAACATCACAGGCTGACATGTCCCCTTGCCAAGCTTGAGTGACAGCAGCTGATCTTCTTGTGGAGTCTCTGCCCTCAACTCTCAGTGCTTCAGAGGAAGATGAGCTATAGCGATCATGTGACTGCAGTAAAATAGATTTTGGAGAGTACATCATACGGTTTTGTTAACAGGGCACAACTAAGGAAGCTTTCAGTCCTGTCATTATGTCTTCATACAGTAATGTCTGTACATCTACTTTAAACTATCAAACATTACACTATTGATGCCCTATAAATTATGCAGCTTCTTTACAACTAATGCCAAAAATGCTTTGAGTAAGAAAGAATGCATGTCGTCTTAGGTGAAGCTCGGAAAAAAGTTTTGTCCAACTATTTTTCTTGTTTTTGGATAGAATAGAAAATGATTTGACCCTTGCTTGGTTTTTACCATTATTCAGGGCTCCGTGGATTTCGGCTGACTTGGGCAAAATTCAACCAGTGTGTGGCCCAGTTGGCACCCTTTTTAATTGACTTTTGTCAAAGAAGCCAGTCCGGAAATCAGCTGCAGTCACTGTTCAGGTATTCTGAAAGTGGCAAACCCACCCAAATGTTTACGTTGTACACCCCAACACTCCCCTGTGCATGAGCCCAAATACTAATTGTTTTCAAATAAAATGGAAGTTGGACTTGAATGTAGGCCCAGGTTTTCAGTGCAGCATTTGAGAACTGATTCTGAAAATACTTTAAGGAGTTTATTTATAAATGTTTTCATATGGCTTTCCCCTAAATCTCTCCCTGTGGAGAGTCATGTCTCAGTAATAAAGTAAAACTATACTGTACTGTACGAGGGGCACAAAAGGAGCTTTTAGTCGGGACTTACTTTAAATTTTAAATTAAGTACGGTACACGTTCACTGTAATGGTTAATCTTCTCCTTATCTCTAACACTTAACCTCACCTTGACCTAAAACCTTAACTGGTGCAATCTAACATCCCTTAAAGCTGGCCATACACCTTACAATTATCTGCAGATTTTCTGTGGTCAGATGGAAAAGGTGCAACAGATTCCTCCATCTACACTTAACTGTGTGGATGGAGTAATCTCCACCTGGGCCAATCTGTTGCACTTTTTCCATCTGACCACAGAAAATATGCAGATAATTGTAAGGTGTATGGGCACCTTTAAGGTCCCCACACACCTTACGATAATCGCGGGAAATCCTGCGATCGTACGATTATCGTAAGGTGTGTGGAAGCCGTGCGACCTCTACTACTGTAAGGTCGCATGACTTTAAACTTACGAACATGTTTGCAAACCCGCCGAGCATCGTACGATGTTCGGCCGGTGTGTAACAAGTTTGTAAGATAAAAGCCGTACGGGCCTGTGTGCGCAAGCGCACACTGCCCATTCGGCATTGCGGTCATCGGAAGCCCGCCCCTCAATGGGCGTGGCTTGCGATCATCACAAGTATGATCTGCCTATGCAAGATAGGCAGATCGTACGTTTTTTTAAGTACCTTACAACCTTGGTTGTAAGGTGTGTGCCCAGCCTTTGCTCCATCAGTACAGGTAGGGTATACGCCATTCAAGTCTATAGGATATTACTGCGCAAACACAGCAAGTCCAGTACTTGGTTTTCTATGGCTGGCAGAAAAGCAATGCCAAAAGCTGCCACTGTCTTGGTTAGTAAGTACCTGGGGGGAGGGGGGAACTGTTCAAATTAGGGTAATTTGCAGGGCTAGGGTGGGGTGTTGCTTTATGTATTAAGTGAACTTGTCCTTTAACCCCCTTATCCACTGCTCAACCTTATCCATAACACTTAAATGTTACCCCATAAAATCCTACACCCGATTGCTTTTTAAAGGGATGGTAAAGTCTGCTGCCTGTGGTAAAGCGGTCAAACATTAACTTAACCAAAGCCATAAACTAGTCCCTAACGCAAAACTAATGGCTATAGCAGAGAACTTACCTTATTCTGCCACTGCCAAGGACTGTTGATACACACAAATAATTATTGTATATAAAATTACCTTTTTAATTTTAGTAAAACAAATGATATAATATGAATTCTAGAGTGACAGTTCCCAGGGGAAAAAGCACTGACACTGTAGCCATTTAAGAACTGTTTAGACTGCTGAGATCCAATAAGCAAGCCGTGGGAGATCTTCAGAAATACATTAGCAGGCAATCATTTTTCACTTTTGTCTTTTCTCTTTGCCTTCTTGTGTTTGATATGTAATACCACCGCTGGTTAGTCTATTCCTTCTCTCTATGTTGAAATGTTAAAAAGGATTAAGAAGAATAATGACGTGAAATGATCGAGGTTCACAACGTTCTCTTGTCTTTTTCTATCCACATTACTGTGTCTTTATAATTCTAGGCTCTAAAGACCAGCAAAGTAGAAAAACAATGATGTGGCTTTTGAAAACTGAGGGCAAACTAAACAACTTAACAATTTTGTGGAAATCTCAATCAACTTTCACAAAAATGACTCAACAGGTCAAAGCAAGTTACCCCCAAAAGCTATAGTCATTTTATAGTTTTAAGAGAAATGGATGGTGACCAGTTATCTTAATCCAATATTTTTTTTCAAAAGCTGGATAAATGTGGTTGCAGTTGCCACAAAATTGCAGTGTTTGCGGCCATCAGTGGGGCCTACTGTGCTAATTAGCCTACAGGAGATGAGCCTGTTAAACCTAATTGCTAGACAGCCATATCTTGAATTGGGTTGTACAAGCCAACATAGACCACTTAGATTATGAAAGCATCAATACAAGTGGTCAAAGACATTTCATTTTAGGATAAGTACCTCCGGGAACTGGTTCTCTCTCCATCTCCTCAAATCTCTCAGTGACCCCAGTAGTACTTCTTGCAAAACTTTGTGTCTCTGCCACCTTTGACAAGTCTATGATGACCACAACTGCTACAGCAGTTTGACCAAAAATGGGACTTCTGTTGGGTCACCCTGCTGAAGTATCAAGCGATATAACTAGCAATCAACTTTTCAGCAAGCACGTAAAATTGAAATATCTGTTATGAGCAGAGTTGACCTTTATAATGAATGTGCACTCACATAAAACTTCATGCAGGTAACATTAGGGGTCATGACATAGCTTTCATTTCACTAGCTGCCACAGCAATTACTGAATTTACAAATGTCAGAGCAAAACCACAACCCCCAGTTATCAAAGTTCTGGGCTGTGGAGGGGTAGCAAAGCCTGTCAGCATTTCTTTGTAGGATGCAGATGGGAAGCATTCCTATGCTGCCAGTGCCGCAGGCATTTCTGGGGAAAGGGAGGCTCTCAGGTGCTCTGCAGGGTGCACAGTAAAACAAAGGGAACATCACTGCATCTTGTGGTCTACCGTATTCCTTCATACCTAAATAAAATTTGAATTGAGTATGATTTTTCAGGCCAGTGCATCCACTGCAAGCCATAGCCCAGCGACCAGTCGGTGATTAGTACGTGTCCAGGGTCAGGGGTCCTCTTCCTCTGCAGTCATTGGTTGCTAGGACCGCTGGGTGATCCTAACAACTAGTGACAAATGTCTTCTTGCCCCCAGCATTACAAACATCCTCCTGTAATGCTGGGGGCAGAAAGACATTTGTGTCCGTTCTCTCCTGCAGCTCCTGGTGTTGCCTGTCCTCCCCTGCAGCTCCACCTCTCCTCACCTCACTTCTCCAAATGTCAAGAAAATAAAAACTAAGCAGGAATGTGCAACATACTATGTGGGGGCAATAAGGCTTCATTCAGAGCATGTTCACACCAATAGCGTTCGTTAATCGCACGGCTCTCTGCGGTTAACGCACCATACCGCGCAATGCACCTACCGTTCGTTACAGTGCAGCAGGTGCATTCCATACACTACTTTTTCAGCCTCACTACAATGCGCGGTATTGCGGTACTGCAAATTGTGGCGCGGTCGATTTCATTGCGGACAGGAGGTACATTTGGGGTGCCATTCAACACACTGTAGGGCTGCAACCAACTAATCGATTAACCGATAATGAGAATAGTTTTTAACTATTCTCATTATCGATGAATTGGTTGGATCCCCTAGCTCTCTCCTCCATGCTGGGAGGAGGGCACAGCAAGCAGTGGGCGGGTGCAATAGCCAGCCTGCTATTGGCTATTGCACCCGCCCTCTACCTGCTGTATTTACATTCAGCTGCCGTCTGCGGAAGCTATTCAAGCGCCATGTGTTTACAATAAAAAAAATTATTTTTTTCATGATAAAAGGTGGGGAGAAAAAAATTATTTTCGGTTTTGGCCTGACAAATTCTGCTGCAGGAGGTGTGTTACAGTGCCATTTATTTCAATGGCACCCCAAGCGTGCCTCCCACCCACAGTGTGATCGCCCGCACTGGAATGCAGGGTACTGCGATGTCGTGTGTTCCAGTGTAGTGCGATTGCAAAAAATTGTGCAAGCAGTTTTATTCTGAAGTAAACTTTGTAACACTGCATTTGTGCACTTTCTTTTAAATTAAGGATGGTATTTAATTTTTTTATCCAATTTAATCGAAAAAATTAATTATGAAAATAATCATTAGTTGCAGCCCTAAAGGTGCCCACACACCTTGCGATTATTGGACGATAATCGTATGCGATCGACTTTTCGTCCGATAATCGCAAGGTGTTTGGGCAGTGTGCAACCGCAAATACTGTACAATTGTACGACTTAAGCATGACTTCAAGCATGTTCGAAAACGTTGGCCGATCGTACGATTATTGCAAGGTTAGTGGCGTTTCCGCACGTCAAAAATCGTACGATCTACACTGCTCATGCGCAAACGAAAATACATGCTGTTGATTACCGCAATTCATCCAGGTGCTTTTCTTTCATTACGGCTAATTGAACCTTGCGATAATCGGGGCATAATGGGGCCGCCGTACGACAATCGTATGACGGTTCGATCATCGGACAAAAAGTGTTGTCCGATAATCGTAAGGTGTGTGGCTACCTTAACACAATGTAACACATGGTTGTGGAATGCTGTGCGTTAATTGCACAGCATTCCACAACAGTCCTAAATCTCATGAAGCCCCTTGAGAAAATGAATTGCCCACACCTGCGTTAATGGGTAGTGATTTCGAAGAAGCAAGATTTGCAAATTTTTTAACTGAGGAAATATTTTTGTTGGCCTGCAGAAAATTGTATAATTTTCTAAATCCAAGCAATCCTAATTCATTGATTGTATGATTCTCTGCGGAATGACAAAGCTGTTCCTATATTTTCAGGCAATCTAAATAATTTGCTTCTTGCTGTTTAGCCTAATTACAGATCAATTAGCTCAACGCTCATAGAGTTTTGTGTGAATGATCGCTTTGTATAGACTACCGACCTTCTGCACAGATTAAATCATATAATAACATGGACGTAAGATGATGCCAATGAATAAAGCCTCCAGGTACAGAATATGCGCCTTTGTGCTATTGTTTGATAATCGTAGAACATGAAAAATTTTCATATTATGGAAAAACTAGCAAAAAGTTAAAATCCCACAAATTGATTTTTCTGGAGACGTCTGTCTGTTGGGATGATCCCTTTGCTTAAAAAAATGTGTTAGCGACAAACCAACGATGGACTCAGATTCACACATTCCTCCAGTCCTCTTTCATTTAGGTTGAAAATGGCAGTTATTGTACAGAATGGTGTCCCTGTGTTTGGCTGGTGGATGCACAATGAACAGGTTGGAACAAGCTTTGTGTACTCTGTCATTTCACAGCAAATTCCCAAATTCCAGACGTGGCAAAACATCACCCTTCCCCAGCACACAAAAACCCCCTTCAACAACAAAGAGAGCCCTCCCCCCTCGCCTACATGCCGCCAGGTGTGAATCACTCTCACACTAAAGTTTGGAATCTTCCGTGAGCCTATAGAACGCAGCATGGAAGCAGTGCCGAGGCATTGTTCTCAGGAATTATCCGCCCAGTGCCCGCTCATTCCCCGCTTTCACCAGGAATGTTAATAAGAAATCACTTAAGCCACTTTGCCGCAATGGGAGGGATGCATGGCACAAGTGCTGCTTAAAGTAGATGTAAACCCAATCACTAAAACATCATCTAAGCTTTAACATGTTCATGTCGTTTCAAGTCAAATCCTTTCATCCAAATTATACCTGGTGACCCTGCCATGAAGGTCATTGTTCAGACATTTCTTGTTATCGGGTGACAACGCTCTGTCCCTGTCTCTCAATTGTGCTCCTCCATTGTCACCCGCACACTACACATCACCATTTTAACACACTTTACCCAGTGTGTGTAAAGTGTGGCTGCAGAAGATCAGCAGCAATAAGATGCAACAGAGGATGAAAACAAGTAACACCATTCAGAATTGTGTTTAGAAACTGGTGGCTCATCTAGGATCAGAGGGACCATCAGAGGTCCTGCTGGAGGTATAACCTTGAAGGAAGGGAGGTTTGAAATGGTTTAGTGCATTGGGGTGCTATGCAAATTTAAGGTCAACGTATGTAGCATGCAAAGACATGCATTCATTCCTGTGTTCCTGCAATGCGCAGATGAAATTTGGCCCCCTAGGAATTAGCTTCAAGTCTTGCTCTCATCTCCTTATGTCTATGGGTAGTCTTACGCAAGACAAAGAACAATGTGCAAACTGGAGCAACAAAGAAGCCAAATGGAAATATTTTACATATCTGACAGCAGAACAGCAAATCACTGTTGGTCAGTTGGTCACTATGATGCACTATAATAAAAGTCTGTTTGTCTATGATACTCAATAAAACTATGCAATGACCAAAGCACTAAATCTACCTACAGATTTGAACGGTGGCCAGCCACACACAGACAATCCAGTCACTTAACAATCTTTCATATAAAGGATCAATCTATAAATCTGAACATTCCCATCGGACAAACATAGGGAGGAGCTCTGTTGCCTGGCTGTCTAGGGGAAAGGGGCTGGAATATCCAACACATTTGATCGACTATGGCACCAATAGGTTTTCCCCAAAGTATTTCTGGAAAGGTTTGGGGTTTCATACTAAGCTATAGAAATGTTCCTGATCACATCAGTTGGATTTGATCCTATGTCTCTAGGTGGACCATGTCTTGAAATGTTTCTTCGTAGCTGCTGCAAGTATCCAACTGGTCAGATGGGGCGAATACCTGTCTCCCCCACCACATGCAATGGTTGCTCCGTTGGGCTCATACATCTGATAGTGATGTACAAGTCAGTGGATGCAACCACTGGGTGAGACAGGGGAGCAGGTATTCACGCAGCAGCCTGGATGAAAAGCAAGGTGACTGTGTTTCTCGACGCAGTCCACCAGAAAGGAAAGTATATTTCCTCTTGTTTTTACAGGCATGCCTTTTTTGCTGTTTTGACCGGGTACTGGCTCAGTCACTACAAAGTGAACTCTAGTCAAAAGTTTTTTTTTCACTTTTGGATAAGTGGTAAATATTAAGACCTCTGTCAGGAGCTCAAGTAAAAAGTCCTTCAGGAGCACCAGACCAATGATCCAAGAGTCCAACACCATTGAGACTAGATTACAGTAGTCAAAAACAGTAACTGTGTAGCTAATTCAAGCCAAAGATTATCATGCTGCTTGAATTGGCTCCAAAATCACTGTTTTTGACTACTGTCAGCCTGTTTCCCTGATGAAGGGGAAGGAAGGAGGGGGATGCCAGAGTTCTTGAATCGCATTGGCTGTTCTACTACACCTTATAACAGGGGCGTCAAAGTAATATGGAATTCAGGAGCCAATCTTTCCAATCTAGGAGGCAGCAGGATTTCTTTTAGAAGCCAGCTCCATTGACAACAGCTAAAGAAAACTTCAAAAGTTGGGTGCCAGCTGTTATTTGTAAGGGGCATAGGTGACCTGGCTCCTGGGATTTGTCCAGCACTGCCTTATAATTAACTAACAATAATAAAATGTTTTGAACTCTTTGGTCACTGGTTCGGTACTTTCATTACCCTTCCTAGGGGTACCCTGTTTTTTAGATCAGCCACACCAGAGCCACAAACTTGACCATCTTCAGTTATGAGGTATTGAGAACGTAAATCAAGCACCTCTAACATACAATGCCCAGGTCTTTATTGGTGGCAGTAGTCTCACTATTTAAATGCATGATATTCTGTTCAAAAAATAAGACTTCTGAATCCAAGAATAATGAAAATGACTGTGGCCCCTAGGGACCTGTCTAGTTTGCCTGCACTGTAAATCCTTCAGGCATGAATCTTTAACAGGCAGAAAATACCGAGTAATTGGCAAGACGTCTACTAGCGGGAGTAGAAACCTGTACTGCAGGTGTCAGACACCCAAAAGCCTGGAGGAAGGGCTCAGGGCACTTTCCTGGTTATCTTCATGAGTTCCTTGGAGCTCAGTGTAGAAAATGTGTCCTGAGCTGGAGGGCCCAATATAGATAAGTGCTTGGTGCTGCACTTGCTTTGCATTTAAATGAACACAGGCTGTGTCAATGGATGCTGACTCTGCAATCCCCATTCAGGTCTACTGCTCACTCCAGTGGGGGCCCCCTGCTAATGTAAGTGTAAGAACATCAGGGGAGGCAACATCACCTTACTGTAGGCAATAAGAGAACTACAAGTCCCAGAATGCCCTGCCAGCCAAGCCTAAAGCAGATGAAACTGACCATTGCTGATGTGTGTCATAGACAGCTACACATTGTTATTTGAAAACACACTGCTATTATCTACATTGATGCAGAAATCCATGACTACATGCAAAGTACCTTTCCCAACACCATCCACTCAGAAGTCTTTGTTAACCTGATCTCAGATCAGCACGCTAAGTTGCTTCACTTTATGCGTTTACTCCTTGCATATCATTGTTAAATAAGCACCACAGTTCTTTAATCATGTCTGGTAAAAGCAAACGGCGCCACTTTACAAAGCAAAACCCAATTCTCAAGAGTTTCGCTAAAATGAGCCGTGGAAATGGTTTCTTAGAAGATGTGAATCACACAGCGCAGCAAAGATAAAAGGAATTTAAGATTTACTGTGTGGTTGATGGAGCAAAGAGATATTTACAACTATCACAAGCATGTTCAGTCATGTGTCATACTATTCCCTCAAGTGCTGAGGGACTACAACTCCCAGCAAGGCCTACCAGATCTGCTAGAACTTGCTGTTTGTCAACTGGAACACTTCAAGTCCAACTATGATAGGTAGAATATTCCAGTTCTTGATTAAGGATGGCAGGTCTTTTTTTTCATCTTTATGGTTTCCAGTAATGAGATCCCCATCCCTGAGTTGAAGGCTACACCCAACTGACAGTGACTATGATGGGGTAGAAGGACTGAGATTTCTAGGCCTGAGTACTTAATTTAATACCTACAACAGGGAGACCTTGCATGATGGGTAAAATATTCCAGTTTTTGGTAAAAGTTTGCAGTTTTTTTCATCTTTATGGAATCCTATGATGAGACCTCCATCCCTGAGTTGAAGGCTACACCCAACTGACAGTGACTATGATGGAGTAGAACAGGGGCGCCCACAATTTTTCATCCAGAGATCTACTTCTCAAATGATGAGCTCAATGAGATCTACCAACGAAAAAACATTCAGGGGCGGGAGGTGGCGTGGCAGTGCATTGAAGTCAATGGCACCGCAGCCACGCCCCCCAGTGCAATCGCCGCACCAGGAATGCAGGCACATTAGTGCCTGTGTTCTGGTCCAGTGCGATCTGCAAAAATGCTGCATTTGTGCATATTTTTTCAGATCACACTTAACCGGAACGCAGGCATAAAAGTGCCTGCGTTCCGGGTGGGGGCGATCACACTGAGGGCGGGGTGCATGGCTGTGGTGCCATTGACTTCAATGTACCGCCATGCACGCTCCCGCCACTGAACGCAGGGAGCCAGCCGGCTTGCGTTCCAATGCGTTCTAGAAGCCGAACACTCTGGAACGCAGAATTTGTGGTGTGAACCG
This sequence comes from Nanorana parkeri, assembly GCF_000935625.1. Taxonomy (NCBI): domain Eukaryota; kingdom Metazoa; phylum Chordata; class Amphibia; order Anura; family Dicroglossidae; genus Nanorana; species Nanorana parkeri. The sequence continues at coordinate 633,659 of NW_017306785.1, read as the reverse complement.
GCCCTCTCTTTACTGCTCTAGCTCTCTCCTCTCTCTCCCTTGTTTCTATCTGCTGTCTCTTCTCTCTCTCTGCTGTCTCTTCTCTTACTTTCTCTGCTGTGTCTCTCCTGTCTGTCTTTTCTTACCTCCACTGCAGCAGCTTCCCAAGTCTCTACTCCTCTCTCCTTCCCGTCTGTGGCGTCTGACACATTCAGCCGCACGAGCACCGCGGGAGGACAGGAAACAGGTCAGTGGGCCGATCGCGATCTACTGGTAGATCGAGATCGACCTAATGGGCACCCCTGGATTAGAAGGACTGAGATTTCAAGACCTGAGTACTTAATTTAAAACCTACAACAGGGAGACCTTGCATGATGGGATAAAATATTCTAGTTTTTGGTAAAGTGTGGCAGTTCTTTTCCATTTTTCTGGATTCCAATGATGAGACCTCCATCCTTGAGTTGAAGGCTACACCCAACTGACAGTGGTTATGATGGGGTCTCACCTTCCCAATCAGACTTTGCATTTATTTAAACGTTATGAACAATGCAGCAGAAGGATTGAGATTTCAAGATGTGGGAAGTTAATTCAATACCTACAGCAAAGAAACCTTGTATGATGGGTAGAATATTCTAGTTTTTGGTAAAGATTGGCATTGTTCTTTTTCATCTTGATGAATTTGATTGATGAGATCTCTATCCACGAGTTGAAGGCTACACCCAACTGACACTGATCATGAAAGGGTAGAAGGATTGAGATTTCAAGACGTGGGAAGTAAATTTGATACCTACAGCAGGGAGACCTAGTATGATGGGTAGTATATTCTAGTTTTTGGTAAAGGTTGGCATTGTTCTTTTTCATCTTTATGGATTTCAGTGATGAGATCTCCATCATCGAATTGAAGGCTTCACCCAACTGACACTGATCATGAAAGGGTAGAAGGATTGAGATTTCAAGACGTGAGAAGTTAATTCATTACCCACAGCAAGGAGACCTGGTATGATGGGTAGAATATTCCAGTTTTTGGTAAAGGTTGGCAAATTTGGTTAATCTTTATGGATTCCAGTAATTAGATCTCCATCCTTGAGTTGAAGGCTACACCCAACTGACACTGGTCATGATAGTATAGAAGGATTGAGATTTCAAGATGGGGAAACTTAATTCATTACCCACAGCAGGGAGACCTTTGCAAACTGAGTTTTACAATGTTCAGCATCTACCAAAGACTGAATTGCCAGTTTGGGATGCACTGGCCCTTTAAGCGGAATGATTTTTGGGCAATGCTTGCAATGGTAAGGGCTTACGAATGAAAGATAACGAGCACAAAATAGGATCAGAAATTTCTAGTGTTGGTTGCGCTCTACGCCTGGTTGAAAATCGGGGTCACTCAAAAGTGTCACAGAATTCAGGAAGAGGTGAATTAAGTCAGTGATGGCTCACGCAGTCACTAGAGTCAATCAATGATCAGTTATTGATTTCTGATTGATTGACTAATCAGTGATTGATTTTCATACATTATGGCAGATTTACATATTTCTAAATTCCGGAATCACAAATTGTATTCTATCTAATAAAATACATCTTACTGGAAGATTTGCTATGACCAATAGTGCATTAGGTGCACTCATCCAATCACAGCAGGGTTTCACTAAGTTGCTACGGGTTACCACACTTGCATTTCATCACTGCTCCTTGGCACTGCCCTAGTGAAATAATATGTTAACGTGTACGGAGAGGTTCAGAGAGATGCTAGGTTATTAGGACAACCTGCCAACACAGCTGGTACAAGCTAATCTAGGAGCAGAAGCCTGAGGACTATCACAAAAGACAAGATAATCAATAATGGATGGAAAGGAATGTGGTGATTAATATGGGTCTCATGGGGCAGCAATATCAGGGCTGCATGTGCGGAAAGTGGTAATAGCACTCTAAATACTAGTGTTGGCATCTGGGCACCATGACGATGCATTCCACTGGAAATGTATTTGCAGAATGTGACACAACTGTGCCAGCCTTATAAACACCCATGTAAAAAATAGATCAAATGTGGTGAAGACCACACCCCTCACCAACTTCACTTGCCCATGTACAATCCAATACTATGCAAGGCAATAATAAGCTCAAAAACATTCCAGCCCTTTCAAGATCTACAGTCAAGACATAAGCCACTCTTGTACATAAAGTTCCACAGCAGCAACACCACAAGATGCAGAAGGAAATCCCTTTCCATTCACATGATGCACCACTTAAATCTAAAGAATTCATAGGGACCTGCTGGGTACTCAAATGTCATTCCACTTAGTGGAGATAAATAAAAGGCTGGATGGATAAATGGATGGATGGATGGTTGGGTGGTTGGTTGGTTTGATGTATGGATGGAAGGTTGGTTGGTTTGATGGATGCATGAATGGATGTTTGGATGGATGGATGTACTAACAGAAGAACGAAAGAGAAGGAAAGAGAAAAACGGAATGGATAAACAGCAGTAAAAATCCAGGAGATGAAAGAGAGAGAAAACAGAAAAGTGATAGAAATATAGATAGACAAGTGATAGAGACATATCATAGATGAAAGAGACTGAAATAGAAAGGGATAGGTTAGACAGATAGAACAGGGAGATACAGTAGATGGAAAGGAGAGTGATGGGGCCAGAGAGAGCAGAAAGGAGTAGATAGAAATATAGATAGATGAAAGAAAGAAAGAATCAGAGACTAAAAAGGAGAGAATGTAGAAAAGAACAGATAGATAGATAGATAGATAGATAGATAGATAGATAGATAGATAGATAGATAGATAGATAGATAGATACTTTCAGCACTCTTATCCCATAAGAATAGCAAGTCCCGATCGTCTCCCATACACATAGATGAGCAGTCCCCGTGATAAAAGCTGACACTTGGTATCAGACATCGGCGGGCACTCCGCCTGGCACACTCTCTCACCTGGCAGCAGGGCTGTGATCAGCAGCAGGACATCCATGTGGGCAGCAGCGGTTCTCCTCCGGAGCGGCTCTGGTGGCAGTGAAGGTGATGAGCGGGGTGTCTGGGATGGGAGTGTCGGTGTGTGGAGGGGGTATGCTGTCTCCGGTGGGCGGTAGTCCGGGGGGGTGATATGGGGGGGATTAGCAGGTGTCCCGGGACTGGTCTTGTCTGATTATCCACCCGACGTGTCCCGGGTGTTGTCCTGGGCTCTGTATGCCTCCTGTCCCGGCTGTACTGGTGCAGAGCTGACTGGAGATCGCTGCTGCAGCCCCTGCCAGAGAATAAAAGGGACAGAGGGAGGGGGAGTCCTCCGGAGCACATAGACTGCCCCCTAATACATAATAGACCGCTCCCCGCACCCAGACCACACCACCCTGCTCCATATTCATCACACTGCACCCACCCACACCACTCTAATATTATTATTATAGATATAT
>NW_017306785.1:626432-630139 GCF_000935625.1 Nanorana parkeri | reverse complement strand
TATATATATATATAAATTATTTATATATTACTTACAGAATATATTGTTTATTCTTAACTATATAAAGAAAAAATCAGGAATATGGCCTGGCTGCAGCTTTTGTGTATGTACTGTATATATTACTAACTTAGTGAACAAATGCTCATGTAGACAGACGTCAATGTTGCCTTTTTAAATACAGCACTGCTTCAATGCACAAAAGCGCAAAGGCTGAGTTGGACCCACTTTGCTCGCCATGGGAACACATCTCAGTGGGTCCTTGTGCCCAAAGAAACTCAATGCAAAGCAGGTCAAGGACTGTCATCCGCACAACAACCTTGAAGTAATTGGTAATCTGCTGACCTGCAGGAAGACAATTCTCATCAATACATGAGCTAAGAGAGCTAGCAAATGAAACACTGCAGACTGGACCATGTATGCAGATCATGAGTTCTCATTCCACTTTGACTTCACTTACTACATGCTTGTTCCAGTTTAACATCTTCGCAAGTATTTGCACCATTGTGGAAAGATTGTGTAGCTACTGTAGATTGCTGCTATGAAATCGATAGTGTCACATGGGCTTTACACCTTGTATATGCCTCATATGCAGGCTTATTGTCATCTTTATCCTTGCTTCTCTACTTCATAAATCATTAACCCAGAACAAGAATGTGCAAATTATTTGTCTGGACACCTGGTATGTGCATGCTTGTTCCAGGTCAGTGACTCATCTGGTGGAGAGGAAACCATAAAAATGACAGTCCTGGAGGACAGACCATCAAAGCGAAGTCAGCAATACCCTCTCCCATATTCCTGTCATGAAGGTGACTTGCTATAGCAAAATATGAGTCTGTTTCTGCAGTGACAGAAATGACTGAAATGACTAAGAGAGAGTTCTGTAATAGGCATCTGCATCCTATTAGTCATGTATTGTACTACATTAATAATTTTCAGATATTGTTCAATTGTAAGCCAAATTCCTGCCAGGAAGGAGTCATTGTTTCTAACTTAGGATTTTCTGTAATACAATGTAACAATGACCAGCCAAGTACAGTGACCTAACATCCAATCAGAAATGATCTTTCATCTTCCAACTAAGTGGTTGCACCAAAGCTGCCCATGGACTGGTAAGTTATAGGATGGAGCGATAATGGCATGTCTATGGATCCTGCACACAATCATCGGCTGATTGCTCCCAAGGGTGACAATTAGGGATGCCCCAATACTGTTTTTTCGGTATCAAGGATGAGTACCAATATCTTGCTGTCAGTACTCACCGATACTGGCGCTTCTGCTGGCATGGAGCCAGCTTCCTGGTCAATCAGGAAGCCGAGCAGCAGGTATTGACCCGGCTCCATGCTGATTGGCCAAAAAGCCGGCTCCACCGCCAATCAGCATTCAGCAGTCTGTTTAGCAAGCTCGATGCTGATTGGCCAGAAAGCTGGCTTCCCAGCCAATCAGCAGAGAACCAGCTGTTCAGCCAGCTTGATGCTGATTGCCCGGGAAGCCGGCTTCACAGCCACTCAGCATAGAATCGGTTGTTCGGCGGGCTCGATGCTGATTGGCCGGGAAGCAAGCTTCACAGCCCTTCAGCATGTAGCTGGCTTCCTGGCCAATCAGGAAGCTGGGAGGCGGGTCATTACTCGCCGCCTGGCTTCTTGATTGCCCAGGAAGCCGGCTCCATGTTCCCTTATAGCACTGCCGGTCAGAGGAAATCTTCCTCCAACTGGAAGTTCCGGTATCGAGAAAGGTATCGGAGCAAATAGGTATCGGCACTGATACTAGTATCGGTATCGGTGCATACCTAGGTACAATCAATTATACAGGTTGGAGTTAGAGAACCTCTCCTGGTTATTTCTGGACCCCTGTGGTAAGTGATGTTGGAAGCATCTGCCATCAGCACTTTCCTTGCCCCCTTCTCCCATCCAATCTGATATAAGCTGAAGCACATCCTATGCTTTTGTCAAATCTTCATTGAATCTTATGTGTATAGACTGTCTATGTTTCTAAATTGCATTTGCTATGAGTTAATGGTTCCTGCTACTGTGTGTCTATGTTTTTATTAGGATCCCGTTCACCACTACAACAGCTGTAATCTCTGAGCGAGCAAAAAATGAGGATTCTCTTTCACGCTACAAACTGCTGATTTGCATAAACACACCTCTCAGTATCTGGGACACGCCTACCAGTGTTTTAGTGACACCTCCCCAGGTCTCTGAGACATGCCTTTACACACTGTGTCACTCCCCAATATATGCAAGACACAATCCTGAAACATGAGCTACTTTCTCCGAGATAGCATGCTACAGCTGTGAGGGTGTCTAGAGTTCCAGCTCCTCCACCTGCTTCCTTATTTCTTTCAGCTTCTTTCTTCCTTTTTTTTATCTTCTGTAACATTTGTGGGATTTATAATATTGTTCAAGCCTGAAAACTGGTGTACTTAATGTGTATGTAAATCCAAAATCTATTTTTCGGTATGTTTGGCATCTTGCCTTACTGTATACAGATTCCCTAAGCAAATCATTTTTTTTTTTAAATCTGTTGCAAAGTTTCCTATCTGGAGATCCTGCCAGTAGCAGCATTTCCTGTTATCAGCTGATCTGATAGGCAGCCCAATAGCCAAGGGAAGAAACAAGCATGGCAGACTGACAACGCTGCTGCTAATTGCAAGGCAGTGTCATAAGCTGGCCATACACTTTACAACCATTGCAAGACTTTCGTCTTACGATGGTTGTAAGCTAATTAAAAGCTTGTACGATCTGCCCATCTTGGACAGGCAGATGGTACTTGCGATCATCGCATCCCTTCCTGCTGAGGGGAGGGATTCTGATGACTGCAATGCTGAGCGGGCAGTGTGCGCTTGCTCACACCGGCCCGTGCGACATTTGTCTTACGAGCACGCCACAAACCCGCCGAAAATCTTACGATTTTTAGCTGGTTTTCCAACATGCTCGTAAGACGTGCGACCGTACAGTAGGAACGGTCGCACGCCTTCCATACACCTGCCGATAATCGTACGATAATCGGCAGGTGTATGGCCACCTTTAGAGTTGTCAGCCTGCCTTTGCATCTTCACTTGGCTGTTGGGCTGTCTATTAGATCTGTGCATGCCTTTTGCAGACCTAGTAGGCAGCCCAAAGCCAAATGAAAAAGCAAGCACGGTAGGCTGACAACGCTGCTGCTAATTGCAAGGCAGTGGCTTAGGGTTGTCAGCCTGCCATGTGTGCATCTTCTCTTGGCTGTGAGGCTGCCTATTAGATCTGTGCATGTCTTTTGCAGACCAGGTAGGCAGACCAACAACCAATTGAAGGAACATGCATGGCAGGCTAATCAGTGCATGGCTAGCCAAATTCATACAGGTCTCCTTCCTACCCAGGGCCATACCTATAATGAGGCAGTTGCCTCATGCAGGTTCTCATTGGGTCCCATGAGGGCATCTCATTGGGTCCGTGCCCTTTCAGGCCAGATTGTTTCAGGTTGCTAGAGCTCTTAGTGACCTGTGATGCTCTTTCCGTTGTCCCATCCAGCTCACTGACATCACTTGTTAGCAAGACCTAAGTGGAACGCTCCGGCTGCCGTCCCACCCAGCTTCTAGCAATAAGTGATGTCAGTAAGCTGAGTGGGACGCCAGACCGAGCCGGAGCCAGACATACCGTGCATCACCCCTTCCATGATAACGTGCAACACCGACACCCCCCCCCCCCCACCTGAACCTGTTCACCACG
>NW_017306785.1:615611-626331 GCF_000935625.1 Nanorana parkeri | reverse complement strand
CCCCCCCTTCAGTAACGTGTGCACCAGCACCACACCCCATCTCCCCCACTTCCCTGGGCTCAGGCAACGACATGGGTAGGGAGACCCCCACATGCCCTCCTCTCAGTATATACTCTTCATTGAGCTCTTCTCTCCTGCAATCTGACCTCTACAGTACAAGGAGGAACTGCAATAGGCTAATACCAAGTCAAATGACACTGATTGTATTTATAAAAATACATTTTAAGATATATTATTGGTTACAGAGCCGCATTCATTTGTGTCTTTTATATCTGCCCGGAGTTCAGCTTTAACATAGCTACAGGAAGCCAGCCGAAACTATTTGCTGTCTCTGTGATATACCAGCGTGGCCAAGAATTAGGAGGGGAGCAGACAATGCAGAGGAGGAGGTGGAGGGGGGTTAACGGGATCAAGGTCACGGTGTATGAAAAATAGTAGTCTGGTGATTTATCCCTGCATTACCAAGCTGAAGGTCTTCAGAGCACAGAGAATATTCCAGGGGAGTCTTTATCTGTGACATTCCACAGTCCTGATCCTGGCATTTTCATACTTGCCAAGGATAATAGACAGATGTGCTGCTACACACTGCATAGAGCCACTATCTGGCTGAACCGGGGTTACTTCTCTATTAATAGAATGAAAATGTAAGGACTGCAGGTTGGCTGATATAAAGATATTGGTGATATTTTCCACAGGGCATGGAAGCATCAGTAGACAAAAGTGTTCCTGAAATAAAGGAAACAGTGGATTACCCAATCTGGTATATTTGTTTATCTGAATTTTTTTTTTCCAAGTGACTTTCACTTCTCTTGCTTTCTGTTCCGTATTTCTTATTCGTAAAGTGACATTAACCCCTCATTTTTTTAACATAAAACAATACTGTAATGTGCGCCTTACTGTAATCCATGGTGGTTTCCCTTCTCTTTGCTGCTCTTCCTTTTAAATCTGCATCTCTTCTCATGCTGGGCAGGACTTCTGTTTTGCAGCAGACTGCCTTGTCTCTGGAATAGATACATGGTGTCTGTGTGAAGGTTCACAACCTGAGCCAGCACTACAGGAAGAGGCACTCAGCTGCAAAGGGAAGTTCTCCCCCAGCATGAGAAGAGATAAGGATTTAAAAGGAAGAGCAGCAAAGAGAAGGGCAACTACCATGGATTACAGTAAGGCACACATTACAGTATTGGTTTATGTTAAAAAATCTGAGGGTTTAATGTCACTTTAAGTCTTTTTTTTCATTGCAGTGTCTGTACACAGGCAGATATCTCACCAACATATGTTGCTGTCCTCAAGCAACCTTAGACGGAGATGGGACCCACTACAATTCCCAACCGATGGTGAGAGCATTAAAGTAGAATTGAAGCTAAAACTTGAAGTGAGGGGAAATCATTGGTGGCAGTGGTGTCACAAAGGGGGGTGCAGCCCACACCCGGGTTCCACCATTGGAGGGGTGACACCAAAAGGACTGACAGTAATTTTGGTGTCACCCCCTATGAAAAGTCGGGCACTCGGTCATGGACTGAAAGCCCGACAGTATTAGGAGAGAGGAGGGGAACCGGCGGCATACCTCATCCCGCCGGGTGAATGTCCCCCCCTCTCTCTGCTGGGGGGCGTCAACAAGATAACTGCACATTCAAGATGACGGTGACATCACACGAATGCGTGATGGCGTCACGGCGGGGTGTCACCCCCTTCTCCGCTCCGGGTGTCACCTGGCCTTGGGACGCCCTGATTGGTGGTCATCAGGGTCAACAGAACTAGTGTCCCAAATGGAAGATTTCCCATCTATTCCTGTTCTGGTGGCATTTGAAAATGTGGGATTTTCTTTCATATTCAGTTTCAGTGATAATGGTCACCAGGATGAATGGAAAGATTGAAGCTCTCTAACAGGGACACATACAGCAATAGAAACCTGACACTCTATACAAAAATAAAAATAAAAACCAAAAACTTTTGGCTTCAGTTGCACTTTAAATGGCCAGTACTTTATTCCTTTATTCTTTTCTCTAGAAGAGTGAAAGTGGTGGTTTATCTCACTGTGTCATAATAAGCTCCTCTGACCTCGGGATGTAGGAGTAACTGACCACCAGGAGCATTGATTACAGCAAAATTGGGCTGTTTATGGCCACCCACTGCTAGAATGTCATCAGAGTCCTGTGACTTAGCTGAAATTTGACCAGTGTGTGGCCCTGTGGGTACCCCTCTGTTTAACAAAAGTTATTCTTGCAATCATTTGTTGAAGGAGCGGGTCCAAAAATTCTCAGCCAAACAGCGACTGAAGCCAATAAGCTGTCATTGTTTGGGTATTCTATTAGAATACAATAGCCCACCATCATCCACATCATTTACCATGGATAGGGGAATTGAGCAATGAAAAAAAACTACTAGTGTATGGCCAGCTTTAGACCTAAGCAGATTGTAAGAGTGGTGACAAACCTTGCAATATCTTCTTTTGTCCATTTTTTATTACCTTTTGGTTGCAAGTCATTTTCATTTTCCATGTAACATTAACTTGTACAACCAGATTGCAACACGTGTGGCAGAGTATTGTGTTAAATCAGAATAGTCAGACCTCTCATAAAAAATATAACCTGGGCTTAATACCCTCCTGTGCCTAAACGTTCTCTGAGCTCCTACCCCCTGCTGCTGCTCATTTAAGATCCTGGTGCTTCTGGTATTATATAGGAAAATGTGCTAACTGCCAGGCCCCCACACTGTCTCATAGGGAGTTGGTTTGGGGTTTAGTATTTATGACAGGTTTTCTTTAAAGGCTTATTCTGACCGTAAAAAAAGTAACGAAATTGACCCCCCTGTCAACAGCTACTTATCTAAGAGTCAGAAATTGCTTATTGCTCAGGGAACCCCTAACAATTTCTAGAGGAAGCCCAGGGTTCCACAGAACCCTGGTTGAGAAACACTGCAAGTTATTTCAATGGTGCTGGCATGGTGTCGTCTACATCCTTGCCCACACCTGCACACTAAGACCCTATTGATTTGAATGGGACTAGGACTTTGCTCCTGCAGTACCAATACATCCCATACAAAACTATGGAACAGTAGTGCATGGGTGTGAGTAACCCAACACAAGTACACAAAGCTCTTGAATATATATAGGAAGCTCAATAGAGTTGGAAGCGCTGTGTGAGGCAATGCAAATAAATATTCAATATAGTTGTGTTGCTAGTACTTTGTGGCACATTGTTACATTAATCTGGAACAGAAAGGATCAGGCTACACAAAACAGATGTTCCATGCTGGAGAGCTGAACCACCTAAAAGCTTCATATTTCTCCCGGGGACACAATTGGTGAGATCTCGCCGCTTAAGTTCCCAGGCCGGGACATCTGCTGCAGCCATTATGAGGGGATCTCACTTTTCTACTCGATTTCTACTTTATTTTACAGTTTCAAAAGCACTTTCATAAAATAAAATGTTATTAGTATATACAGAACCTTTCCATTACAAGTCAATAAGGTCACATATATTCATTATAGTTAAAATAAAAACCATGTTGTCAATACTAGACATGTAACCCCTCGAAAAATGTGTTTAGTTTCATTTTGGATTATTTCAGATTTGTATTTCTTCAGTTTTTAGGATTTGTTTTCAGGATTTCAAATCCGAAATTTGATTTATTTTGTTAATTGAATTTCGGATCCGTCCACAACCCCCAACAGCCAAAAAACCCCCATCTGATTGGCCAGAGAGTAGTTACATGTCCGATTTAGTTTAGCTCTGAACGGAAATCGGATGGATCCAAATTTTCGTTGGAGGATCATTCAGATTAATTTGCATTCAGACTTATTAACTAAATTAATTAACGTATTTTTCGCTCCATAAGATGCACTTTTTTCCCCCCAAAAGGAGGGGGGAAATGTGCCTGCGTCTTATGGAGCGAATCCTGATGCCCGAGACATGCAGTTTCGGGCGCCAGGCGAGTAGTAGGAGCCACTGCTTGTTTAATACGAGTGATCTAATGAGATCACTCGTATTAAAGCCGAGCAGCGGCGACAGCGATCGAGTTCAGCAGTAGGAGCCACTGCTCGTTTAATACGAGTGACCTAATGAGATCACTTGTATTAAAACCGAGCAGCGGCGACGGACGTTCTTCGTCTGCTCTGTGTGATCACTGAGACCGTGGCGCTGTAATCACAGCGCCACCTGTCTCAGCGGTCACTAACTGCAGCTTCTGTCACAGCTTCTGTCATAGAAGCTGTGACAGAAGCTACAGTCTGTCGAGTGCTCCATAAGACACGCCGGACCTCCCTGCGTCCTATGGTCCGGTGCGTCTTATGGACCGCAAAATACGGTAACGCAATCCTTATTTTTTACTTTACTTTTAGGGGCTTCGGGGGAAATATTGGGGGTCTAAACAGACCCCTGATATTTCCCATTTAAAATAGAAAAATAGATTGAGGACACAGAGTCCTCAATCTCTTTTTCTGCAGCCCCAGTTATAAATGAACAGGAATCCTCTATGAGTGTTCCTGTTCATTCATAACATGAGGACAGAGTATGTTTACTATATCCTCAATCATGAATGAACAGGAGGTGATGGAGAGCACTTCCTATTCATTCATAATTGAGGATATAGTAACCATACTATGTCCTCAATTATTTACAAACACTCAGCAATCACTGAGTGTTTGCACTCGCTCTTGGCCTGACAGCTGTCACAGGAGGCTGAGCGAGCAGAGCGGGGAGGAGAGCTCAACCTCCTGTAATAGCGCTGGCTGTCTCAGCCCACACTGCGCTCCTCTGATCTGTGACAGGAGGCTGAGCGGTGCGGGGAGGGGAGACGCCGGACCCTCACAGCGCTCTCCTCCTGCAGCGCTCGGCCGCCTGTCACAGTTTCTCTCTTCCCCGCTGGGACACAGAGCAGCGCCCAACGGGTAGGAAAGAAAGAATGGATGCGCCGATGTATTGGCAACAAAATTGCACTTTTGGCATTATGCCAAAAGTGCCATTTTCTGCAGATAAGTTTCCGCAACCGATATATCGGTGCATCCATAATTAAAATACTTATTTCTACACAGAATTGACAGTTGCAATGTTTTGTTCATCAGAAGAGATCTAGTGTTCTTTTTTACATATCAATGTTTATTAAACAAATCATTTTCTTTTAACAGTAGTCATACAAAATAGGTTCCAAATAAAAATAGAAAAACATTCCTTTGGGTCGTATTTACGTTGCATGGCAGCACGATCCAATTATCACACTCCACCCTTGTTCAGAACATAGGATCCGGTGAGAGGTACCACAGTGCTCAGAGGGTGAGGAGTGAGGGCATTCAACACATCTGGAAGTGTCAGATACCTGCAGAATCTGGAGATCTGCAACATGGTGGAGTGTTAGGACACGGACCACCAGAAAGGTAAGTATACTGCTGCTTCTCTTATCGAGTGGCTTTAGTTTAAAGTGATATTAAAGTCAAAAGGTTTTTTAAAGCTATTTCAAATGCTAATTAAATCACTTGGATGCTGCCTAATGTTTCAAAGTTTTAGCTTCCAGAAGAATCAGCTGGTCCCGTGAGCACTAGCCCTGATATCCTGCTATAGGGTGACCCTGTTCCCTTGTAGGGTCCTATGGAGCCACAGTTGTGTGTGCCAATCATTTGCTCCCCTCTCCTCCTTTCTTCCATCTCTCTTCTTCAAGCTAGTAGATGGACAGCTGCTCTAGACTGTTCTGTCTCTTGTGATCTTGTACTGGACAGGAAGCTCAGTGAAGTTCAACTGAGAGAGTTGGAGCTGTTTGGAAACATGATGACTGTAAGTGCTTGGGCAAAAATGTAAACAAATACTTTGCTGGGCAATGACAATTTGTTTTATCTGGATTCATTACTGAGAGAAAATGTAAGAGTTTAATACTACTTGAAGTTGGACATCGTAATGACGTGTGTTGATATGATAAGCCAGGAAGACACTCAGGGCATTAAACTCCACCACTAAAATATCATGTTTAGGTGTGCTGGCCATTGAAATATGTTTGAACTGCTGTGGGGTCCCAGCGGCTCTTTTCTTTGTGAAACATTGCCTTTAATTTAGTAGTTTCTGTGAACTTGTTAACTACAGGTTTGTGAGTAAGAAATGGGAGAGCCAATGGAATCCAAAGGTAAATATTTCACAGGACAGAATTTCATAGACGGAAAGGTCACCTCAAACAAATCCCGCGGATACAGTACAACTCTGTCATTAGACTTGCAGACAGGATAGAGATATAGATGCTATTATCTGCGTTTTAACAAGACATATGATACTGTCCAACAAAGGGCGCTTGAAAATGGCTTTTACAAGTTAAGATTTAACTCTTGGATAGATTTCATTGCAGAACTCTTAAAGAGGACTTGAACCCTGGAAGCTATACAAGTAGAGGGTATAGGACTAGTCACCAGCACTGCCTGTAGTCTCCCTATACCTGGTCTGTTCAACAGGGCTATCCCTACTCTATATGCTGCCTGGGGCGTAGGTGGTGGGGGGTGAGTCGGCATTACTGACAGTGCTTTGGAGGGGGGGGCTTTGCTGATAGTGGCCATCTGGTAAGGGGGGGGCATGCAGTGGGACGGGCAGCAGTGCTTTAATGCAGCTGTGCTGTCAGCGGCTCTCTGTCCAGTCCTGCCCAGCTCACTGACATCACTGGTTGCCGGGAGCTTGGCGGGATGACAGCCAGATCGTCCCGCTCAGCTCCCTAACAACCAACATCAGCTCTCTGTCCATTCTTGCCCAGCTCAGTGACATCACTGGTTGCCAGGAGTTTGGCGGGACACCAGCCAGATTGTCCCGCTCAGCTCCCTGGCAACCAACATCAGCTCTCTGTCCAGCGCCCTGACGGCACTGGTTGCCAGGAACTTGGCTAGACGCCAGTCAGATTGTCCCGCTCAGCTCCCTGGCAGTCGACATATCAGTGAGCTGGGCGGGAAGCCGGACAGATTGTCACAGGTTGCTAAAAACTCTTAGCAAAATGGGTGGCCACCCCTCTGATTGCCCCCCACACCTGCCACCCAACCAATGAGATGCTGTCTGAGGAACCGTCTCAGGCTACCTCATTGTAGGGACGGCCCTGCTGTTCCCCATTATAGACTTGCCATGTCTTGTTCTGCACTGTGTCTTTGTGTGGAGGCAACTATCTTGGTAAAGACTGGGCTTTGCTTCCTCATTTGCTGCCACCCCCCCATCCCCCCAGCTTACTGGTGATCTAATGACTTGTGGGGGAATAATCAAGAAGCAGCAAGAGACGTGCAGGAAGCACATATTTAATAAAAAGCGATCCAATGAGATCCTTGCACTGCAGCTCCTCAGGTGCAGCTTCCTCTCCAGCCAGAAGAAAAATGAGCAGCACAGTAGTGACACCATCAAATCTCACTCCAAATTTGGTGAGACTAAAGCTTATCATACACAAGGATTTCCATTTTAGGAGCAATTGCCTAAAATTCAGACCATGTATGGACAGTTTAACAGGGAGAAATATGATCTCACACTGTAGATATACAGCTATGAGCCTGAGGGAATACTGGTAGTAACGAAGGACAAAAGATAGATTTTTCAGGGTACTACTTAGACACAATCAGGAGTAGGGAGCGGTTCCCTATAGCATAGTAAACCTTGAGTTTATGAGTTCAGGTCCACTCTAAGACCCCGTTCACACTGAGTGATTTATTGCGCGATTTCAGCTCCAAAATCGCTCAAATATCAGCTCAATGTAGCTTGTCCAATGCATTTCAATGGAGCTGTTCACATCTCCTCAGCTCAATGTCACCTGTAGCTCGTCACTCAAGCTTGTAGCTGGAACATGACCTATTTTTCGACGGATTTTGCGCAATTTGCCCCAGTAGACTTTAATGGTGTAGCTCGACATTGCGCAACATTGTCGCACTACGTCGCGCTATAGAAGTATCACTTTTGCATAGAAATATAAGAAGGAAGGATTGATGTCACATCAAGACCGCTTTTGATTGGTTACAGCCCAATGTAGCAGCTACGAAGGCCCTGCGAAATGTCACGCTACGTAGCGCGACAAAATGTGCACTGTAGATCAATGTAGCTCAATGTCGCTCAGCTTAAAATCGCTCTGAAAAAAGCGCTTTTTAGGATGTAGCTCAGTTTGAAAGGGGTCTAAACGTGACAATAAAAATCCTCTGCTGTCCATACCAGGCAGATTTTTTATTGTATAGTGTATTTTCAGTGAGCACATATTATTAGTTATTATTTCAGTGTTCACCTGAACATGCATTTTTATGTTCATTATTCTTTAATTATAATAGCAAAACATATGAATGTAAAGATTTGTAGATTACCATTAGATGGAGTGCTTAGTGCTTATTGCACACTGAACTGTAAAGCAGATACCTGTATGTGCCTAAAAGAGTCCTTCGTTCATTTCTAGGGTACCCCAGGAACCCAAATATCTGCCCGACACCCCCCTTTAATGGTCTGGCCCTCTAGCAACTTCAGCGTGAAATTATAGCTAATTATAGCTAATTTGCCTACAAACGTCAGGTGGTCATAATAATCTGGCCACTCAGTGTATATATACACTGTATATATTTGTGAATATTTTTGTGTGTGCTTTTACATAAAGTAATTTTCTTCTTTAGGTTAATTGGGCTATTAACATGGTCAATGGCATCCCAAATGTTTATCCTGCAGGCCCTATTCATTTGTGCCCCTGTGCTGACATATCCCGATTCCCAGTGAAATACTTCTCCCTTCTGTGTACACAATCCTACCGCGTCACTCTTTTACAAACCATCAAATGTATATTTAGATTCTGGGCTAGAGTTTTTTTGTAGAGATTCTATAATTGCTTTAAGGCAAAATATTGAGCTACTGGTTTAACAAGTGAGTATGATTCTTCCGGTTATATAAAAACTGGCTCCCATCCAGACTGTTTTAATATACAACCTTTCTGGAGTTCTGGCCTACCTCAACTTGTGTCTTGGATGGTGTCTAAAAAACAGCTCAGAAAGCCCAGCCTAAGACGACACATTTGTTGTTTCTATTTTGAACTTAAAGGAGAACTTAAGTGCCCATCATGGTGGTTGGGCATGTGCCATTGTGCGTAAGTATAATTGTAGATAACTGCCGGACTCCTTACGGAATGCCCCTTGTGCTGAAAGGTGGGTGCAGAAGCGACTGCGGATGATGCAGCGCATCACAGTGTACATCAGAAATGTCACCAGCACACCAATGGATGATGTCCAAAATAAAGCGTTGTTTATTCACGCATATTGTCACATAAAAAATGCAACAGTTCAGGGCCATGCAGGGTCCCCTTCATCAGGCTTAACATTATGTGTAAGTATGCACAGCATACTTGAGCAGAATGGCACATTTACCTCCCAAAGCGCCCCTACACAGGGCCTGATTTCCCACAAGGTCAACCAAGGCCCTTCCTCAGGGCAGCGGGGAGCAGAGGGGCAGCAGGGGTGTGTAATCCCTATATTCCGACACCCGGGAACATGCAGTTCAAGATACCAGGCAGGTATTTATTTTCTACATTTAGTCCTGCTTCAGGCCAACAGAGCTAAATGTACATGGAATGATATCACAAACCCTGGGCAGCTGAAGGTTTGAAAAACAAGACCTGAACTGATGCATTCCTATTTTAACTGCTGCATACAAGTGATTGGGTAAGGGTACATGCCCCCTCTATTCTATTTCTGAGACTGCTACGATAACAATAAATGCATTGTCACCTCGACTGTTCGGGTGACTCCCTGACAGGTGGCAACCCTATCACAATTGGGTAGGGGTACAGTACATGCTCCCTCTTTCCTCTCTGCTACCATAACAATAAATGAACTGTTTTATTGGGATTTATTTATTTATTGACTGATTGTTTTGTTGATGAAGCTCTGCACAATAAGAAATGTATAAACGAGAAATAAAACCCTCTCTCTCAAACCGATAATTGACTTAAAGCTTCCTATAAATGAATAATATAACTTGGCATATCTCTCACCAACAACTTTCCATTAGGTTTGCTTTTATATGGATTAAATATTTAACATTATTTTAACCTATGTTTGTACTCCTCAGTACCTATCGCACAAATAATACAAATGGTTTGATAATAAAGAAACAATTGATCACACAACCTGCAATGAACTTCTTCCATTTTGACTTTCATTAAATATCTCAAGCTCCAAATCCCTGGCTCCAAACAAACGCATTTTACTTATTTTGAGTCATTCATTATAAACCCTGCTATTAAATGATTATTCTACTCAAAAGGGACATTTTATTTGAATGTGGACAGAGCTAGACCACTCAGAATAGTCACAGCATGTGTGCAGACCCAAAAACTCTAGTGCAGATATACACTGCTCAAAAAAAAATTAAGGAACACTTTTTAATCAGAGTATAGCATCAAGCCAATAAAACTCCTGGGATATTGATCAGGTCAGTTAAGTAGCAGAGGGGATTGTTAATCAGTTTCAGCTGCTTTGGTGTTAATGAAATTAACAATAGGTGCACTAGATGGGCAACAAAGAGACAACCTCCAAAACAGGAATGCTTTTACAGGTGGAGGCCACTGACATTTGTTTCCCTACTCATCTTTTCTGACTGTTTTTCACTAGTTTTGCACTTGGCTAGAGTCAGTGTCACTACTGGTAGCATGAGGCGACACCTGCACCCAGGGGAGTATCTGCCGCGAGGCAAACAAGGCGTTTGCCTCGGGCGGCAGATTCCGGCCGGGCGGTGAATGTACCGGCCCGTGGCCCGCA